>NC_088362.1:101682419-101799919 GCF_034508935.2 Berghia stephanieae | reverse complement strand
ATCGATATCATGTAAATTGGTGACTTACTAATTTAAATATTCCACCAATAACTTACCTTTATGCTTTTTCTTTTGTCGTCCACGTCTGCTTGGACAGAGGAACGCCATTTTGGATTAAATATGTTGGTATTCTAGTATATGTAGCATTAGGTGTTAGTGGTGGTAGTGGTCGTGTTGTGAAAGTGGTAGGCTTAAGTTGGTTGTGATCATAGTAATGGTTGCGTATTATTGTTATAATTCCAGTGCTAAAAGGATTACGCACCACGCGACACGCCCGCACCCATTGTTATTTATTATCTAGTACTTTGACAAAATACCTTTTTTTTATTTTTCATTTTGGCCAGGAAAAAAGAAAAAAGAAGAAACGTTTACTTTAAAATATAGATCCTCAACTTGTTATAAAGTCTCAACGCTGAGACTTATTTGGAAGTGAATATATGCCTTTTGTACAGATATGTGTGTGTGTGTGTGTGTGTGAGAGAGAGAGAGAGAGAGAGAGAGAGAGAGAGAGAGAGAGAGAGAAAACACATAAATATATGATGATGTAAACCGTCTAGAGGTTTTGACACAACGCGCTAAAGAAGAAATAGCATAGTGTTATTATTATGATTGTCATCATCATCATCATCATCATCATCATTGTCACAGTAAAGGTTGTTCACAATTATCTTATTAAATTTTATTTTATTAAGAACTGAATTCATCTCACTCCAGTTATATTTCGGTAGGCTTAGATAAACTTTACCTTCTAATATTAGATCGTCTTTCCTTTTATAGCCTTCCTCGAATTAATTTCTAATTAGTGAATACTTTTCGTTCTACATTCTGTCACGTAGCCACTTATTATAAAAGCTGATAGGTCTAACATTTGACACTCACTTTCTCTCCACAATCTATGCCGGACGACCAGTCGTTCTATTCCTATATATATACTGGAAGATTTTTATCTTTTGGGACTTTGTAGATATTATATCTACATCATTAAGACGCCGGAGCTTTTAACTTTGATTGTATAAACTTCAAGGATCAAACCCGAGCCCGCTGTCAAAGGATTACATATTAACCCATTACCAATTGCCTGGAAGTGGAATTTTACGAGTCCGATCCTGTTATCAGAGGAATAGATCATCCAAGCCCATCAACTGCCTGGAAACGTAAACTTACGAACCTGACATATTATCATAAGTTACGTAAAATATTCATATCTCTATTTGTAACTGCCACGATCACTGTTTATCTCTTTTAATTAAATTTCATCATTATTTTTATTTCATTGTAAACAAATCGTTAATTGTTTTTCATTTATAGTAACTAGTAAATTCTGGGGCCTCATTCTACATATATCTTTATGCATAGTCGAGTAGCTCTTTACTCACTTGAGACCATGACATTTTGGAGGGGACACATATAAAGAATTGAATTTATTTAGTTACTTATATCTATTTCATCTAACTTTAAAGTTTAAATTGTAAAACTCTTAATTGCCCCACTTGATCATATTTTAATTGAACTCCCTATTTACAGGATTAATTTTTTTTTCTTTTTCATTTCTTCATTTAAATGGAATAGCAATTTATCCATTCATTCTTTCATTCAAATTGAATAGCATTTTATTGATTCATTCCTTCATTCATTTATTCATTTATAAATTATTCATTCATTCATCCATTCATTCGTTTATTCACTCATTTATCCAATCATTCATACATTAATTCCTCCCTTCATTCTTTCATTCACTCAGTTTTTCATTCATTCATTCATTCCTTGTCCACTTTGTTATTACATCACTCATTTCATTTTGTTGTTTGCCTCATTCATGAATTGTTTTCAATATGTTTACATTCCATAACGATTCATTCACCTGTCATCCAATCACTCAGTGTTGTGAACACATTTTGTAACTATTGTAAATCTTACGATATTTTATTGTTTTGTATTTCAGACATCACTGTTAAACACTCTTCAATGCCTAATTACAATTGTTGAACAACCATTGAACAAGAGAGAGGTCCCAGCCACGAACTGAGTTGGTAAATATATCCTTCATTATCCTCTTTTACATGAGTTGGGCATCACATAGTAACTATAGACATCGTGATTTGTTTTGCATAGTGATTTGTTTTAAATGCATTTTTGGCATATTACTGTTACCGAAAACCACTTATATATTATGTTCTGAAAAGTGAGTCTTTAAAAACTAAATAATAATAAAAGGAGTCTACTAGCCGTCGTGTTATATTTAGTGATAGATAACTTGGGATTATTTTGGCATCCTATTATTGTTATCACACTCTAGTATATTAGCGTCATTGCGAATAATTGTACACAAACTAACGACGAGTCACACACATTGGTGATACATTTTTCGTAGTAACATAGTTTAGAGTACACGCGATTGACACATTGTTATTGACACAAGTCATAATAACTCCGCATTGTATTGACACATTGCTTTATAAGATATAACGATAAAAGGCATCAAATTCAACATACATAATAAGTTGAAATAAGAGAGAGAGATTTCTAAAAATAGAACAGTTCATTCCAGTAAGTGTAAATAAATAAAACAGTCAGTAACAGTATCCTGTCAATATAATATATATAAAATATCGTAACTAATTTATTGCAAAAATGGAAGCATATAAAAGATACTTAAGTCTCGCAAAGGACTTAGAAATACCCCAGGAAAGAATATTTTCATGGTGCGAAGAGAAAATAAAAGAAGAAAAAGAAGAAAGAATTCGTTGAGAAGAAAATGAAGAAAGAATTCGTAGAGAAGAAAAAGAACACGAAGAAAGAATTCGTAGAGAAGAAAAAGAACACGAAGAAAGAATACGTAGAGAAGAACGAGAAGAAAGAGTCCAAGAAAGGGAACTAAAAAGACAAATAGCTTTAGCAGAAGAAGAAACCAAAAGGACCCAAATGATGCTGGAAATTGAAAAAACAAAAACCGGTCATGTAAGAAATACACAGCATTTCAATCACCATTAGGATTGTTAGAATTTAACTATATGCCATTTGGATTATCGACAGCCGCATCGACATTCCAAAGAATGATGCGTATGTTATTAAAAGACATCCCGTCTACACTCTCATACTTCGACGACGCATGTATTTTCTCAAACTCATGGACTGATCACATGACAACCTTAGAATTAGTGCTTAAAGCATTAAAACGTAATTCTTTAACAACAAAACCGTCAAAAACAAGCATTGCATTTTACAAAATTGATTTTCTCGGTCATACCGTTGGTCATGGGACACAGACACCCGAGACAGAAAAACAAACAAAAATCGCACAATTGCAACCACCTAAGACAAAAAAAAGAAGTACGCAAAGTACTTGAGCTCCTAAATTTTTACAGGAAATACATTTACAACTTCGCGCACATCGCGACACCGCTAACAAATCTGACAAAGAATGGGTCACCGAACAAAATTGTTTGGACAGAAGCGTGTCAGAATAGCTTTAACCAATTAAAGGCATTACTCTGTTCAGAACCAATGCTTAAATTACCCGACATGTCAAAAGAATTTGTTGTAAGAACTGACGCGTCTGATAAGGGCATCGCAGGTGTACTATTACAGGAGCATGAGGGAACTCTAATGCCTTGCTTATATGCAAGCAGAAAATTATTGGACAGAGAATCACCATACTCTGTAATAGAGCGTGAAGGACTGGCCATCGTCTTTGCTTTAAAGACATTCAGCAGATATCTACTGCTAAAAGAGTTTGTGGTCGAAACGGACCATAAACCACTCACGTACATAAGAAATAACAAAATGAATAATAGTAGAGTACTAAGGTGGAGTCTATTTTTGCAAAATTACTCTTTCAGTATCTCTCACATACCAGGCTGTGAAAATATTCACGCCGACCTACTTTCTCGATTAGTGTAAACACGTGAGAAGGGTATAACTTAACCTCCCATGCATACTGTTAGTTACCTCGCAAATTATGCCAAATCAGAACGCACAATTTCGATAATTTTATTTGTAAACATGATGACCCAACTTAATGTAACATTGAGTATTGTTTGGATATATATACCATACCCATTCATGATTTGGGAAATCCTCTCTCTATCTATTATTGTTATGAATTTTCACTCATTTATGATTAATAATTGAAATGTCAATATTTCATTTACATTTTCATTCATTTCATTTAGTAAATTACCTTCATATCATCGACTTAAATCATGCTTCATTGCCATCACTATTGTTTATCACAATGATTTGTAATCACATTGCCATCATGTTGTTTATCACAATGATTTGTAATCACATTGCCATCATGTTGTTCATCACAATGATTTGTAATCACAATCTTTCATTGTTATTGTCACCCATTCATATACCTACGTTAATATAAACATTTCCATGTCTAGTTAATAAATAATTTAATTGTAGCACAAATCATAACAATGGATTAATGCTAGAGTATCATGATAGTAAATTTACTTCCGTTTGTAAAATCTATCTTTCCCATAATGGTTAAAGAGTATATTTTAAACGTGGGTGGGGGGTGTCACAGTAAAGGTTGTTCACAATTATCTTATTAAATTTTATTTTATTAAGAACTGAATTCATCTCACTCCAGTTATATTTCGGTAGGCTTAGATAAACTTTACCTTCTAATATTAGATCGTCTTTCCTTTTATAGCCTTCCCTCGAATTAATTTCTAATTAGTGAATACTTTTCGTTCTACATTCTGTCACGTAGCCACTTATTATAAAAGCTGATAGGTCTAACATTTGACACTCACTTTCTCTCCACAATCTATGCCGGACGACCAGTCGTTCTATTCCTATATATATACTGGAAGATTTTTATCTTTTGGGACTTTGTAGATATTATATCTACACCATTAAGACGCCGGAGCTTTTAACTTTGATTGTATAAACTTCAAGGATCAAACCCGAGCCCGCTGTCAAAGGATTACATATTAACCCATTACCAATTGCCTGGAAGTGGAATTTTACGAGTCCGATCCTGTTATCAGAGGAATAGATCATCCAAGCCCATCAACTGCCTGGAAACGTAAACTTACGAACCTGACATATTATCATAAGTTACGTAAAATATTCATATCTCTATTTGTAACTGCCACGATCACTGTTTATCTCTTTTAATTAAATTTCATCATTATTTTTATTTCATTGTAAACAAATCGTTAATTGTTTTTCATTTATAGTAACTAGTAAATTCTGGGGCCTCATTCTACATATATCTTTATGCATAGTCGAGTAGCTCTTTACTCACTTGAGACTTTGACAATCATCATCATCATCATCATCATCATCATCATCATCATCATCATCATCATTTTAAAGTCTCAGGTTTAAGATTTCCCAACAAGTTGAACGTCATTTTAATGATCCATATTTGAAATACAAGATATTCTGACGTGACCACAATGAAAAAAAAAGTGTCTTGTCGTATGAATACGGATTAGTACCTGCCATTGGAATTGCGTGGAAGTATTGCAGGACAGTAGACCTTTTTATTTACTTACAGGGACCAATGCGGAACCACGCCATGCTTCACCGATCTCATATTATTATTTTATGACCTACCACCTCAGAACGGTTTTTTTTTTCCCCTTTTCTTTTGGTGGGGTAACTCTAGTGAAAAAAAAAAAAATAAATAAAAAAAAAAAATATAAAAAAAATATTAAAAAAAAAAAAATAAATACATGAAGCGAGGGCGGGTGGTTGGATGGGAGCATCACCCTTGAATCATATACCTATGATGTTCGCATGGGTGTACGATCCGATAGTGGCGGGTGGTTGGATAGGAGCATCACCCTTGAATCATATACCTATGATGTTCGCATGGGTGTACGATCCGATAGTGATGTCGTTTCTTCTTCTCTTTACTAGCCTATCCTGCTTCTTTGGTTTGTGATTGTATTTTTGACAGGGATATTTTTTTTTTTTCTGTAAATCTTCTGCCTGTTTGTTCTTGGTTATTTATAATTTAGCTTATGATATCTTTAGGTTATGATTTTGATTTACATTTGTACTATTTTTGTTAGATTGCTTGTTTTTTTGTTTCAGCGGTCTCTCATATAACCTCAATTGTGTTGGAAGAGACCTAAAGCAACAAACAAAAAAAAACATGAAGCGAGGACGAGAGACGCATGCGCACAACCAACATGACGTTCTCTCTCTAATAACTTTTCAGCCGGTGACGTCACAGCCTATAGGTGACGTCCAATCAAGGGACGCTACTCTTCCGCTTATCTCATTCCCTATTGAGGACAATAATAGACAGTTTCGTTTGGAGAGAAAAAGTAAAATCTCACATTTCAGATTGCGTTAGCCAGTTAAGTGTCGTAATCTGGAAAGATATGCTTTTAAGAATTTGGTTAGAAAACTCGTATATATATATATATATATATATATATATATATATATATATATATATATATATATATATATATATATATATATATATATACATATATATTATATAGATAGTTCGAAGATGACGTCACTCAGGTCTTTGTTATTGTTTTTGCCATCCGCGTTTATTAGTACTTCTCACTAAACTGTATTAACCCGACAATAAACGATCATGGTTACACACAGTTTTGTGTGTTGGTCCGTTATACTTCCGGATGGCAATGTTATGAGCTTCTTAGCCAAGCGCATACCATCTATACACGAGTTTTCTGACCAAATTTTTTAATGCATATATATATATATATATATATATATATATATAGAATGCGCTTGGCCAAGGAGTTCACAACATTGCCATCCGGAAGTATAACGGACCAACACACAAACTCTGTGTAACCATGAACTCTTATAGTCTGGTTAATACAGTTTAGTGAGAACAACTCACAAACGCGGATGGCAAAAAACAATAACAAAGGCCTGAGTGACGTCATCCGCATACTATATATATATATATATATATATATATATATATATATATATATATATATATATATATATATAAACAATTTGCCTTCCTTTCTGTAATATTAGGGGAAAAGTTCTCGTGCCACACATCCAGGTAGGAAATAAGCCTCACAGTTAAGTTATGTCTTAATCATGGCTCACTCGGTCACGCAAAAAGATCCCCACACACACACCCAAAAAAAAAAAAAAAAAAAAAAAAAAAAAAAAAAATATATATATATATATATATATATATATATATATATATATATATATATATATATATATATATATATATATATATATATATATATATATAATGATATAATGAATGATTTATGTGTTTGTGTTGGAATGTGTGGTGGAAAATGAAATGGAAAAGTGGAGAGGAGGGGCAGTTTTGCAAATGAGTTGATTACCACGTTGCACGACGCGCAAGCGGGTAGAATAGCTGCCTTTGCGACTCTGCGATTTGTACGAGTCTGTGTGACGTATCCCGCGCATTGACACATTTCTCAATTTGACTAGGAAATGTTTACATCCTATATTGATGCTATTCGTTTAGATAAAATACAACATGCGCCAGCTAAAGTAAACACAACAACACACAAAACTGCGTAACCTTTAACGTGTGTAGTCGGATGGATATAATTTTATCACTCACTTCACTCATTGATAATGGTATCTAACAGACTAAAACACAATAACAAAGAGCAGCGTGACGTCAAACTTCGTTCTTTCTATATCGATGGATTGAGATGACTCCATACTTGTCACACAACCTTGTGCTGCCGTGTGGCCCTGAAGTAGGTAAGTCCTTCGTTCCATTGCCGCTCAGGGCGCCGCAATAATATTATAGAAAGAGAAAAAAATACCATAAGATCCCGTCGCCTAGGCATTCCGTGAAAGAATATAGGTACATAATCCATCAAACAATGTCTGATGTCAACAGGAATCACCTATGTCGACCAAGTGAGCAAATTTGCGGTTAAGAATCTTGCTCAAGGAAAAAAAAAACGAAAGTGCCTGAAGCGGGGCTCGAATCCGGGACCTTCCGGATCACTCGGCCACTTCCCCCCCCCCCCCCCCCCCCCAATAATATTATAGAGTTCGTTGAAAAGACTCCTTACTCACATTATCTCACCGCACTCAAGTGCAAAATGAGTAGCCTACCAGGCGGAAAACAGCGTTGTTTATATTATGTATTACTAATACAAATATGCCAATACTATTAGCAGGCCTGGTCACCGGACACATAGTTGTAATGGACGATTTGGTTTGAGAATATATCTACTACAGCAATGAGCCCATTACATTATGTAAAGTGGGCGTATCTTCGCAGAAAACGGGAGAGGGGGGGGGGGGAATACTCTTTTCAACTGCTACTGAGAGTTCTTGTTCTTACCGGAACCGGATACAATTTATTTCTATCGCATAGTTTACCTTGGATATGAGGACTAGAAAGTGGTTTCATTTTGAGAGCATTTTGTCAACAACTCATTTTATTGAGAAATAAATATTGCAAAGAGTGGCAAAAAAATATAGAGGGAGATGAATTTCTATTGTCATCGAGCAATGGCATGAATAGATGCAGTTGAGAAACAATTCAAAAGATAGAGTAAGGAGAGAAAGGCCACTCTTTCTTCACATCAGCAGTCAGTTGAGTTCATCAGTCACAGGTCTTCAGGCGGCACCAATCACAGTCTCAGTTTTATTTATTATTAGCTATCTAGCATATTAGTCTGAATTCATTAGGCCAATGGACGTGATGAGTTGAAATCTCTGTTGTTTATTTCTCGATAAATAAAGAAAAGTGAGCAACATATTAAATTGGTTATATTTTTTTTACAAATATTTTAGTTTCTTAATCTAGGCACTTTGATAACTCCAGTCCAGTGGCCGCCGATAGGCTCACTGTAAGGTGAAACTCGTTTTTTGGAACTTTATTTTTGACCCTTTACCGTGTTGGTCACCATGGCGTTATTTGTGAACCTATGTGACTAATTTTGGTATCATTATAAAGGGCACAAAACAAGCTTTCTAACGGTGTATTTCATTCTCAATTCCTGATTGTATTTCTCAGAAAACTTATGTAATAAAAATTTATACATTTTTGAATTATAAGAACTTTTTAAATTATGGATACATTTTAATTATACTTCATACATCGATAGACAATTAATTGAAGAGCATCTCTGCCAAATTTCATCAAAATTGATACACTCGCTCATTATTTTATTTTTCCCGCCACCAACCCCACTTTTTAGGACAAAAACCTCATATTTTTTCCCCATTTTCATTTATCATTAATTTTTTCCATACTTTCCATACATGAAAATGATTTATATGAAAATAAAGCTTATTTTCTGACCTTTAAAATGATATCTAACACTTGCCATTTATTTTTTAATTGAAACAAAATTACTGAAAACAATAAGTGGGCCATGTTGACTGCAAGACTCAAAATTTCCCGATCGCCGCGAGATGCTGGTTTTGAGGCAGCAGTGAGATCACAGATTCTCTCTGTAAAGTTGACAACAAATTTCAGTAGAAAAATATAAATAACTCTGGAACCGTAGGTCGTAGAGAAACAAATAAGGTATCAAATTTTATGTTTTTTCAAGTCCCATCCCCCTGACTGAGTCAAATCAAGATATTTTGAGTTTGAAAATTTTATCAAAGTGCCTACTTAATCTTAACGGACTTGACTTAACGCCCGGTCTTTCGAAAATCGAAGTGGCAATTCAGAATCAAGTCTGAATAGTCTCCAGTGGATATACGGACTCAACTCCAGTAGGTGTGCGCAAACACAGACGGATACAGTAGGGGTAGTGGGCAAAGTGTGTGACTGATAGAAGCAGAATCAGAAGTAAGTCAGAAGTCAGAAGAAGAGTTCAGAAAAAAATTCTGCTTTGCCCATTTCAGACTGACTCAGCTGATTGATATCCTTACCTCAGATTTTAGACTTTAGAAGGAATGTTGTCTCTAATTCCTGATTTTATTTGGACATCGTGTAAAGTTGTTAGAAAGGCTTTTCCTTTAAACCAGTTACTTTGACTGACTTTTGCTCCTTTTGAAGTGTATTATAAATTATAACTCATATATCTAGCTGGTTTAAACTAGATACCTGTTGATAGCACAGTCCACTCCAGATAATTGCAACTCAGTTTATTGCAACTTTTGGTTAATCGCAACATTTCCCAAGAAAGGGAATTGATTCTATACAAAAGTCATTAGTTAATTGCAACAATCTTCAGTTAATCGCAACAAATTTTCGACCTCAAAAAGTTGCAAATTCAAAAATTCAAACAAACAACATCTCATGATTTATTTTCATCATCGGTGAAATCATGGCAGTTGAAGAATAGAGAGAGGATGGTGTTTAATGCTACAGTAGTGTATCACTATCCTAATAGAGACAAGAGAGGGCTGGGCTTCGTAGGATGGGTTTGTGGGGTCATCTGTGACTAATCTTTTCCAGTAAATCGATGCATTATTGTGTTACTCTTCTTATCATTTCAGTAAAAAAAAAGAAAAAAGAGCTATTGGAAAACAAAGACAAAATGGAATTTGGCGTGACAGGGAAGGCAACTCCCAGAGCTTACAACAGACACATCCCAGGCAGCAGTGCTAGAGGCAGGCCTCAAAGTGGGAAACAGTCATTTAATCCTATCACGGTATAGTTTTCAAAATATTTTCAAATTTTTTGATAAATAGTATTGGAATGTTGAAAAAATGTATACACACAATGCTGTATTAAAAAAGGATGCAGCATATAGTCTATACATCTTAAGTTGTTCTAATGGGATTTTCTCTTGAATGAAAATCAATTTGTTCATAGTTAGTCTTGAAATTTTTCATTATTATAACCAGTTAGTTCAAAGTTTGATGTATTTAGCTACAATCAGTGATAATATAAAAACATATATTTACATGGCTTAATGCATAAATGATATAAATATCCAATTTCAAATAACCATAGGAATAATGTGTAAAAGCAATTCATGTGTGTGTGTGTGTGTGTGTGTGTGTGTGTGTGTGTGTGTTATAATATGTGATATGATAAACTTGGACGCAATACGAAATTGAAGTCATGTTGTTTGTCTCAAACCACCGAATAGATAGCAAGACACGTCTGCAGGTGGTGGAGTGTGCTTGGGACCCATAATACTCAATTTCAGCTGTTGTTTTTTTTTAAAAAAACAAATTATCTCCAGACACAGACCTTTTTCGGCTCTTTTGGTTTATGACCAGTTTATGGTAGAAAAGATTCACACATTCAACTACAAACTTGGAATCGAGGGATACTTATATCGACCTAGAGTCAAGCAATACTGATATTTTCAGGATGATTTTCTTCTGTTGTCAAGACAATTCTCTGTTAGATGATTTCAGAGATCAAGATTTACCAAGTGTTTTATTATCTTGTTTATTTCGGTCAGCTTGATGCGACAAAACTTTTCATCTCACTTAAAAGTTTGATGCTACCTACTACCAACTAGCTGATTGATTATTGTTTGTTGTGATTCAGATTTGGTATCATTTGGTGTTTGATTATAATTCCATTAATGACATGTAGCCAAATCTGTCAGCCTCTCAGTTAATAAATACTTATCACAATATTTTGACTCATTGAATTGCATTGGATTGACGGCACTATGCATTTTTTCAATCTCTGTTGAAATTGTGAGTGATGCTTAGGATATGTGGGGTTGATTTCTTTAAATGATAGACGAATACAAAGTGGCTATATGCTTGAATGTTGGGTTAAAAAAAACAAAACAAAAATTTATAATTGAGAGCCTTTTCGATAGATGCATTGATATTATAATTGTGTTGTACACTTTGACTTATTTTATAGCTTTTTGTCCAATGTTTCAGCTCACAGAGGTTTCAGTCATATTCATTTCCTTATTATTTTATTAGATTTCTTTATTTTCCTATATGCTATGATTTTAGAAAAAGAAGCAACTTCAAATATATTATTTTTTGTCCTAAGGGTGAGGAAATGAGAACACCGACACCAGTACAACAGTATACAAAAGTGGAACCATCACAGAATGGAAAAAACAAGTGAGATTTATCCATTGATAGTAGCTTAGAAATTTTGTCTTTCCATCTGATTAGAGATTTATGACCTATGAGATTAGAATGGATAAGATAGACAGGATTTGAAGTAAAGATTTGAAATACTTGGTCACGATCCTAAATGCAATTGAAAGTAACACCAGCTGTTTTATAGTCAATTAACGTTTTCCCTTGCCTGCCAAAATTGTTCTTACACATTACAGGATTCATTCACTGGTATGAGATTGGTAAATTGTTTAACTGCATGTATGTATATTTAGTGTGTACGTGTATACGATATGTTTGTGTGTATATATGTATGTGTATTGTGTATATGTATGCGTCTATATATATATATATATATATGTGTGTGTGTGTGTGTGTGTAATTGGATGCGTGTGAGCTTTTGTTCGTATGTCCGAATCTGCAGTGTGTAATGTTTTTTACTGATGGTCAATGTGAAGTGCTTCGAAGCTTCGGCATAAGCGCTATATAAATGTACATTTACTATTATTATTATTATTATTATTTATTATTATTATTATTATTATTATTATTATTATTATTATTATTATTATTATTATTATTATTATCATTATTATTATTATTATTATTAACTAATAAACAGACATATAATACAATTTAATTACAAGTCATTTAATCGTTAATTCTCACTTTTATTCTTTTTAACAAATAGTCTGAGGTAGCAATCACTTGTCTCATTTCATTTCATAATAATTTTTTTTTTATGTATATTGTTTCAGGAGTGATAATATACCCTCTTTAAATCTCAACTACCTCAAGGATGATGATTTAGCAACAGGACCGGCCTTTGATATTGACCTCAATGACTACTCTTTAGACTCCCCTGGCTCAGTCAGCACTGTCAGGTATGAATTATCATAGAGATTTTTGTAAAATAAAGCAACGAAAATGATTAAGGATTAGAATATCATAAGACTCTAAAGCAAATTTAGTTTTTGGTTAAGTTGAGCTTTTTTTTTTAGCGCAATATCCACTAAACGTGCTCAAAGCACTTTACAAGGGGCTTTACAGGGGATCCCTGGCTAACAGCAACACTTAACATGTTGGATGAGACACGATGCCTGTTATGCAATATTACAATTTTTTTTTCCGACAGGAATAAAGCTGTTAACAGCCAGGTACTCATTTTAAACCTGAGTACAATGAGAGAATGTGAGTAAAGAGCCTTTTCCAAGGATTCAACTATGCGCCGAGTGAAGCTGGAACCCAGGTTCTTCAGATCCGAAAGCGAGTGTTATACCACTAGACCACATAGCCACACAAATAGGTTATATTCACTCATTATATGATTGGAATTTATTTTGTTGCTTTACCCAAGTGTGTCTTTGTGGTCTTGTGGTATAACACTCACCTTTGGACTGGCCAGTGCAAAGTTGAGTTCTTGGATAATGATTTTTACTCTCATTCTCTCACCATACTGAAGTGTAAAATGAGTAACTGGCTGGGAATTACATTGTCTCTGCCAAAAAGTTAAAAAATCATTTTTCCATACAGGCGTGATAAATGAATGATTGTCAGATATTTGAAGAATCATAACATTGAATTCAAAGTTTAATCAACAAAGGCATTTTATAGAGGCTGGGTATTTTAAGTTTCCCTTTCATCAAGTGTGGACAAACAATGAATTTTGATTGAATATTTAATGATGAATCCTAGCTGATAGATATCTTAGTGTCATTTTGTTTTCTTGGCTGACTGTCACTGATTTTGTAAAACTTGTCATTCTTTTCTTTTTATGAAAGAGAAATGTTATCACTGAAGCATCATAATTGTCCACAAATATAAGAATGACAACTCTTTCTTTTTCCTCAATGCTTGGTTCGAATATTCATCTTTTTCTTTCCCTCAATTTGACTTTTTTTTCAGCATTATTTTCATTTCCTTTTAACCGGGTCTGACATGAATGTAATGTGTATCTTACGGTCTCAATTCGGAACTGTATCAGAGTTATCAAATTCCTTTAACGGAAGTTAAAGTTTAAACAGTTCTGTTTTCAACATTTTGTGACATGGGTAGTTTTTCAAGCTGCATTCATTCTTCTCAGTATTGCTATTTGTATCTGATGTACCTCTATATAATGCTTCATTTCAGTAAAATTGATTTTATAAAATGCTAGTAGTACAGGTAATTCTCCTTTTGAGTAGTCCTTCAGAATGATACGGCCCATGGAGTCTGAGTTTATTCTAGTTTCTCTAGAGTTAAATAAGACATTTGTCACACTTTGACAGAGCATTCGTCTTTTTCATAAAGTACTTTCCACCCAATCTAACACTCAGCTACCCAATTACTACTGACTCGGTATAGAGGTTTTTAAAAATCTCAACAGCATCCCGTTTTCTTGTGAGGTGAGTTATCAGGATCCCTAGATTATTCTCCTTAGATGATTCAAATTAGATTGTTTCTATAGTTACTTTGCCTTCCCAAATTTTTCAATGTTTGTACTTTTTTAAATTCCAGTTGGGGAACAGCCAGAAGTACTTATGGGATGAAACCTCAGGTAGTTATGTTTAATCAAATATTTATTTTTTATTTTTAATGTTAGCAGCAAATCAAAATGGAATTGTAATCATGTTATCACTTCCAAACAGAGAAGATCTTTTGAAGTGCACTACTCTGTAATAAAAGCAATGTTGCATTCAGAATCTCTTATGACATCATAAATTGTTTTGTTTTGGACAGATCTGGCATTAAAATACATGACTTTGGGTTTGTTTTGTGTTCTATTTACAAGACTTGGTGTTATTTTTGTCATTTCATTAATTAAAGTTGTTAGAAGACAGTGACATTTAGTGAGCTGTTGTGATCATTGTTTAGGACTAGGCCTGTGACTGATGATGGTTTCAATGGTGTGTCATTTCCGACAACCACTGCGGTGTTGTTATAAACATACGTTAATATATCACAGTGGGGTGATGTAAAAATGACAATAAGTAGGACACCTAAAATAACTGACAATGGAACAAACAGTTCTCAATGGTAAAATGGTGTAAAACGAATGGTATCCATTTCGTTCTAAACTTAAAAAGTCAAAAGTTTCTCACAAATTAGATTTAAAAAATCGTTGATATTACACAAGTAGATTCTGGAGACTATCACACATAAGTAGATATAAAATTCCAGTGATAAAAAAACAAATAATAAAGACGTAAAAGTCCAAAATAATCCAGAGCACAAGACACACAGATCAGCGTGCAAGGCGTGTTACAATAACAATGATTGTGCAGTTTTGCAGCAGTGTTGTAGGTTTGTTGACAGATTCTATAATTTTATAATATATTTGAACTCATTTCAGACTCCTGTAAAACCCAATAGACAGCAAACTGGAGTGCCTGGTCTTGAACTTGGCCTTGGCACTAAACCTCCTTCTGCACGTAAACCAACAGTTAAGGTCAGGGACGTATAATATATACGCTGGCTGTATTATGTTGCAATCATTTGTAATTTAAAATTTTTAAAAAATAAATAAGATTCCCTTTATTCATCTTATAGGGAAAATTTGTCTCTAGGGTCTAGTCCAAGAGAAGACTGGAATAACCCAGGCATCAGCCGCAGTGCAGCGAGTAAATTGAGCTTGGGCGAGGTGACTTTCTCAAGGTCACACAACACAGCAGCAGGTAATCGAACCCGGTACCTTTCGGGTATGAAGCAAAGACCGTATCACTGATCCATGTTGCCCCCATTAGCAAAAAAGGCCTTCATTTTGTTTTTTCTTTTTTTTTTTTTTTGTTGAGTTGTAGTATTAAAGCTTCCTGCTTGTTTAAATCTTGAAACCAAGCTCTAGAATTTGAACCGTTGTCTAGGCACATGGTAGCAGCTTCTAATGGCATCACACCACTATGTTTTTGATGTTCTATCCAGGCCGCAAATTCCTTGCTGCATTCATGTACAGTCACAAACCTGCCCGTAAGATTCATCATAGCATTACGCTTGACTAGATGCTCTGCAGTCTCGGGCTCTTTGCCACAATACCTGGTAACTTCTCTCCCAGTTTCGAGGAGTCTACAATCCCCGCACCCTTCGAGGGATTGAATTAGTCGAAAACGACTTCCATTTCATAAGCGCAACCCTGTCCGAAGTCCATGACGCCAACTACAAGGGTTTTTTTTTTACTTATTTCAGCTCAAGGGCACCATCTATTATGGTCTTGAGAGGTGTTTCCCCACTTCCCCTCTTTATTTTGTTAAACCAGCCAGGTATAAATAGGGAATGAGATTAGCGGAAGAGTAGCATCCCTTGATTGGACGCTACCCATAGTCTGTGACGTCACCGGCGGAAAAGTTATTAGAGACAATGTCATGTTGGTTGTGCGCATGGTCTCTCGTCCTCGCGATCCGCGAGGACAAGAGACCATGCGCACAACCAACACGACGTTCTCTCTCTAATAACTTTTCCGCCGGTGACGTCACAGACTATGGGTGACGTCCAATCAAGGGACGCTACTCTTCCGCTAATCTCATTCCCTATAGGCACATGGTTGAAAGCCCTTGGTAGCAGCATTGCACATGGGTGTGTTTTCTACTTCATAATCATGTACTTTTTTTTTGGGGGGGGGGGGGAGCTCATTCGTTTATACTTTCATTTATTATTTCAATCGTTCATTTGTTCAATCCTTTTACTCCCATCATTTGCCAAATTGTCAATAGGATTTTTTATTCATTATTCATATTTACCCTTTTTTTTTTTCCCATCTCTCTCCCTCTATATATATAGATGTTTGCGTTTGTGTCTTTTTGTGCCTATGTATGCACGTCTGTATGAAAATTGATGTTTTACATCTGTGAATTTTTTTTGTGCCTAGAACTGTTTTGACTATGGAATTAGGGTGCTATATTAATAAACTTTATTATTATTATTATAAGGATTCATTTTTTAAAAAGTTTTATTCATGTCATTCGTTTATATCACATACCTGCCTATTATTACGGACCGTCCGTAATAGTTACGCAAGTGTAAGGATAATTACGGACTTACGGAAATAGAAGAAATATTACTGATACAACGTTAAATTAAAAAATAATTTAAAAATTTTCATTATTTACCGCATGCTACAATAAAAAATCCCAATGCCTTGTTGGCTGGTGATGCGTGACGTCATCGACTCGACACGGAAACTTCACCCTCATCGGTAGACACAGTGCAGTGTCGAAAGTATGTCATCAATAAGCATATTATTATCACGGGTGTCATTGGCTATAGTAGGCCTATATAACATGGTAAGTTATTTTACATATAATATAAAAGGGTGTATCTATCATTATTTTTGTTTGCTTTAGTATACTGAAATTTGACCATTAATTACTGATGAATTTTGTATTTCTTACTGAATTTGAAATTTTCAAGTAGGCAGATATGATATCATATGTAAATATATATATATATATATATATATATATATTTTACCATTTCTATCTTCTCTAGCCGATAAGTGCATGGGATAATGAAGCTGTTCCAGAAAATTTACCTGCCCCGTCCGCCAGACACCAACAAATGTATCAACAATATGCTCAGGAGATGAAGGAATCGTATCGTGCACACGCAGACCAAAATCAAAAGGCAAAACCAAAACAGGTAAAAGTTCCTGATTGAAGTGGTCTCCCCTTATTTGCCCTTGGCATTCAAGCTAAATATATAAGTATAAGTGTCCACCCACCGTTCAAACAACAGGAGATGTTGGATGTTTTTTTTTTTTACAAAGAGTGTGAGATATCGACAGTCTTGTCTGCATCAGGGTCAATAATTTAATCTGTAATAAATGTGAGCTTTTATATAGCGCAATATCCACTAAAAATGCTCAAAGTGCTTTACAAAGGGTCCCTGACCAACTGAAACACGTAACATATAGAACGACACATGACGCCTGAAAGCGACAATTTGTTTTCGGACTAAGACAATGCTGTTAATGGCCAGGTACTCATTTTACAACTGAGTACAGTGAGAGAATGTGAGTAAAGAATCTTTTCCAAGGACTCAAGTATGCGTCGAGTGAGGCTCAAACCCAGGACCTTCCAATCCAAAAGCGAGTGTCATACCACAAGACCATATCGCCGCACAATAAATAAGAAATAAACCTTTTGTAGTCTTTTAAGGATAATAAAGCAATTTTGAGATGATAACCTTTATTATTTATAGTATTTTTTAAAAAGATAAATCTTATTGTCTTATTTACAACAAAGTTATTTTTGTTTAGACTTCTTGCAATATCTTATACCGCATTAATTCTGGTGCAAAGTGGCCAAGTGGTGAAGGAATTGCATTGTGACCTGGAGGGTCACTTCAGATACTTTTGTTTGTTTTTTTCATGGGCAAGATTATCAGTCCCGAATTTGCTAACTTTGGACAACACGGGTGATTCCCGTTGACATCAGACATTAGGTTGAGTGATTATCAATATTTCTTCATGTAATACTTAGGCGATGTCATCTCGTGATGCTGTGTGGAAGGGTGTAATTTTTTTTTTAATTTGCATTAATACTTCAGATTTGCTTTTAATATTTGTATTTCTATTCAAAAATGATATTGTATAACTTATATTTATTCATTCCTAACTGTTACAATTACATTTGTAACCCTGATTCCCGTATAGAGGAATAATGCCTATTTTCATTTATATAATTTTAACTTTGTAATGTAACTTCAATAATTTCAGACTCTTTCCACGGCTCATGTCTGTCTCCCTAAAAATTTTGGTATGAAAAATTCAAGTTTGTTTCTGTACCAAATTGTTGAGTATAACTTGCGCGTCTTTATGGTAGTATGTTATGACACTTACCTTTGGACCAGTAGTACCCTAGTTTGAGTCTTGCTTTGTGCAGAGCAAAGTTAAGTCCTTGGAAAAGCCTCTTTGCCCACATTCTCTCATCATATACAGATGTAAAATGAGTACCTGACAAGTAATGTCAAGTGCTGTGTCTTCGTTTTTAAAGAAAATAGTATTACCATCTTGCAGGCATGAAGTCTTGCTCAACTTGTTAAGTGATGATGTTGACATGAGACCCATGTAAAGTGCTTTGAGAACATTTCGTGGATATTACGCTATTTTAATGCTCAAGTTTGAAGCTAATGGTTGACTACTAATACATTTTAAAAATTAAATCCCCGTTGCTAATTTAGAGAGAAGTGAATGAAAGGTTGGATGAATCTACACAAGACACAGTCAAAGACAGCTGGACCAGACAGAAATATACAGGAAAACAACTTATCAAGAAATTAGATGCTGTGAGTATTCGTATGAAGACAATAGATAGAAGAAATTAGATGCTGTGAGTATTCGTATGAAGACAATAGATAGAAGAAATTAGATGCTGTGAGTATTCGTATGAAGACAATAGATAGAAGAAATTAGATGCTGTGAGTATTCATATGAAGACAATAGATAGAAGAAATTAGATGCTGTGAGTATTCGTATGAAGACAATAGATAGAAGAAATTAGATGCTGTGAGTATTCGTATGAAGACAATCGATAGAAGAAATTAGACGCTGTGAGTATTCGTATGAAGACAATAGATAGAAAATTAGATGCTGTGAGTATTCGTATGAAGACAATAGATAGAAAATTAGAGAATTGCTATTTTGCCATAGACTCATAAAATACAATTTTTCATTTTTGTCACTAAAATTCTACAAGTCACCAATAGTCTCAAAAGGTTATTATTACGGGAAAATTACCGACATTGGATTTGAAGCTTAACTTATAAAATATGAGCGAAAATAAGTAACATCATTGAATTAAATATATTTTAATTTGTAACCTTCATCTGTGGATGAAAAAGATGATCTCCTAACTTGTCAAAAATTCTTGAACCAGGAGTTAAAAGAATCCAGACCAAAATGAGAAAAACTGTTGTTTTTTTTTTTTAATGTACAGCAGTATTTTTATGTCAAAAGATGTCCATGATCAAAGATGAGGGTGTCGATTATTGCTATCTGAAAACAATAAACTCTATCATTGAATTATACAGGGTTGCCAGAAGTTTGGACTAATAAGAAAATAGTTTACGGAGAAACAGATGGAAATAAAGAGAAATAATTCAAGTTTTGTTTAACGCAAACCAGAACTCGAATAAAGACTTAACAAATTTTTAAAACAATTTTTAAAAATACATACATCTTTAATGTCCACCATTCTGTGTGATCAGTACTTTGATGCTACACCCAAATTCTCTCCAAGTGTTTTTAAGCTTTTCTTTGCTGACTGATTCAACTGCCATGAATAAACGTGGCAACAACTAAAACTTGAATGATTTCTTTATGTGATAAAATTTGAACTCTTTATCTCCTTATGAATGATGTTAAGGCGGAATAATTCTTTTTCTTTTCCAATATTATATAATAATAGTTGGGTTTTTTAAATTTCTCGGTAAACAGGAAGATTTGCTTGAATACAACAAGAAGCAAAAGATGGTTGAAACAGTGATGGTCGATCAGTTATCAAGGTGAGATCGCCAATTCTACTTTGAGTTTCACTTTACTATAGAGGCATATTTTTGGACTCACAAATTCTGTAGATTCGAGCCAGTGAATAAACACCGCTATGGCATGCTCCTAGGAAAGGACATTTGCAGTTTCCTCTCTTCATTCTCATGTCCTATCGTAAAGGGAACAAAATTTATTATTGCTCAATTTTTGTTGCAGAAATGAGGATAAACCCTGGCTCCTTGGGGCTTGATGGTTCTGAAAGACTTCTACTTCTATTAACAATAGTTCACTCTTGTTTACCATTCTTCTCAGTTCATTTCCAACTCTACAACTAATCTGAATGCAAAAGAAATTATCATATCATTTCTCTCTCTCTCTCTCTCTCTCTCTCTCTCTCTCTCTCTCTCTCTCTCTCTCTCTCTCTCTCTATATATATATATATATATATATATATATATATATATATATATATATATATATATATATATATATTGTACAAACACAAAATAAAAAGTGATAACAGTAATCAGGAAACCAATCGATTTCCTTGTTGGTTGCAAAGTTTTTTTGTATCGGAAATTTCACCTCTTTTTATTGTGTTTGAACAGAGCTGTTATCAGTGACCCTCAACAGAATGTCAGGTCAACTTATCGTGATCACAGCAGTTCCACCAGACGGGAAAGGGGAAGTAATCGATACTTACATGACTCAAGGTAAGAGAAAAATTTGAGAGCTCAAGTGTTTCAGTGTAGCATACCTAGCACTAGAGTCAATTTTCTGAAGCTAAAATAAGTTGTTGGCACTTGTTCTGTTAAAAGTAGATAAATTTATTTCGGATATTAAACGTTTTGATTTTTAAGTTGCATATTTTTAATGTAAAGTTCTTTTTCTAAGGCGTAATATCGTATTGAATTAGGAATGTCAATTGGTTGTATAATTATCCCACTGCTCAAATATTTGTCTGGACATGATGATCAATCTACGATGGATAAAAATTCTCCTATTGCGACAAGACTAGCATTTTATTACTAGAAAATTGTGACTTTTTATGTTTAAAAAAAATGAAAAAGAAGATGTTGAAGCTATCGAAATGCTTAGTATGTCTTATGATTGTAAATGGTTGTGAAGGATTGGCCCAGGGAAAGCGATGAATTCATTATTGAGCCATAAAGTCTATGGAGCTAGAGTTTATCCCAGTTTCTGCTACCCTTGAATAGGATGCTAGTCTATCTTAGCACTTTCCACTGAATTTAAGAGACCCAGCCACTCAATCACTGCTTGTTGGATAGAGAAGTCAAAGAAAAATCTTGACTGATACCGGTCCCTTTAGATGTAAGTTCTCTGATATTGAGATGGGGCAGAATGGAGGAAGAAGAATTATGGCTTTATATAAGACTAGCATGTCAAAAGAAATGAACGAAGGCCCATGGTTTGATTCCTAAACAACTAAGGACACTGATTATCATTAATTCAAGGAAACTGAATAATATTGGTCTTGCTTGAATTAAGAAAATTGATTCAATGATAGTACCGTAGCATATCATTGCAAAGATGAAGGGGAACTAATTCAATGATAGTAGCATATCATTGCAAAGATGAAGAGGAAAGAAACAAATGTTGTCTCAGAAATAATTGATCTTCAAAGTATAAAATTAAATTCCTGGTTCTGAAATTAAAGCACAATTGGGTATGTTTTAGGGTATCAACAAATGCAGCAGCTAACGCTGATTGGTAAGAATTTCAAGAATTTTATCCTAGATGTAGTCTTAGGACAGGGAATTTATAAAATATTAACATTTCAACTTCCAAGGCTTGGCATTTTCCATGTTCTTTTTAAAATTCTCTTATATCTTTTGCTTATTTGACATTGACAGAATCAACACAAGTTCATCAGCTACTGAAAACCTTTTATCCAGACGTGTTCGATTTGGTGCTAGAATTCTAACCCGGTGAGTGTTATTTTATTTTCAATGGAATTATTTTTTGAAATTTCTATGCAAATATTAGGTGGACTGAAACAGTGCTGAACTTTGACAACATGGATCTTTTCAAATTATGATCAATATCTCGTAAACGATATGTCCATGAACATGTAAATAATTTAACAATTGGATAAAAAAAAAAACTTTGATATCGTAAGGTCACACCAATGTAATGCAGGTTTTTACATGTTATTTGCAGTTAACGATTCATAGCGCTTTGTTTTTGTTTTTGTTTTGTTTGTTTTGGGGTTTTGTTTGTTTTTTTTTTTGTTCTTTAGCCTGGAGGAAAACAGGCAATACAAATTAACTACACAGAGAACTTGCAAATAATCAAAATTTCCCTTCTTAACTTATTATCTCGACATAATATTGTTTAAAATTTTCTTTTTAGGTATCAAACATCAATGCTTATTTCATTATCTTCTCAGATTTTTCATCGTAACAGTTTTCCACTAGATATATGACTTGTATATATTTGTGTAATTGATAATAGTAATAGACATTGGGGACAGTCTTCTGCTTTAATGACAGTTATAATAGAAATATTGTTAAGATAGAAATTTTGGGAATCATAGCCTAGATACTGTTTGGGGACAGATCAATAAGATAATTTTGACATTATAAAAAAGTTATTCCCGAAAAATGAATGTAATTTTGATGTTTTGTTTTTTGTTGGTTTTTTTTGTTTTTTTTTTTTTTGGGGGGGGGGGGGGGGGCATTTTTAGTTTTAAATATTCAGAAATTAATATATATCTATCAAGAAATATTTTTACTTCTTGCCCGCAAAAATGTGATTTTCTTTTGTTTTCTTTAAATATTTCAACTATAATATTTTTTAAATATATTTTTTTCTTTCCAGTAATGCTCAAGACGCTATGAGAGAATTAACAGGATTTTATTTTGACTATGACAAGACAATGACAGTTTATGAATTCAGAAAGTTTGGGAAGAGGTGAGATTGTCCCTTTCCTCTTGCCATTATACAAGTCAGTGATAGAATGTTCTTTGCAATTATGATTGTGGGAATTTTGTCATCATGAGGCACGAAAACCTCATGTTGTCACAGAATTGCCCTCATGAGAGACATTTTTACAATGACCAAAGGGGATATAAGAAATGTGATCTTCTATTAAACATATCCACAAAATGTGCTGAAAACATTTCACATGGGGTCCCAAGCCTACAGTAAGACAACTGGACAACCACTCATTTTTTTTTTTAGTATATTGAGAGAACGTGAGTAAAGACTCCTGTTCGAAGATTTTTCTTTGCAACACTACAGCTGGACTCAAACAAAGGACCTACAAGTCTGAAACTGAGTGTCATAACCTAAAAGCCGCACAAAAAATGAATGTATGATTTGACCAAAGAGATTGTTTTCCCTGCACTCCTCGTACTGCTGTTTCATGACAATTTCAATTACCTACTGTGATTATTTTTATCATGCCAACAGGTCTGTCCCCTCTGGGTGGGGTTCCTGACCTCCCATAGTGGGCAGGGAGGTTCTAATTGTGTCTTCTATCCCCCTATATCTGTTTTCCAACTAGCTTTCTGTCTTTGTCTTGGAATGAGATTATTTTGTTTTGTCCTGGCCCTGACCGGATACCCTTGGTGAGAGGGAAACAGTAAAACGTATAGTCTGTTTTGGGAGATAATATAATAATAATAATATAATGAACTTATATAGCGCCTAGTTCCAATTTAGAATTGCTCACTGGCGCTTTACATCAACACATCATGTATGATATACAAATAAAGAACTGGCATGTTAAAACCACACAAATTCGGTGATAACATAATATATTATAATAAAATACATACTAAGAGTCCAAATTATATGCCCTACAGAAAAGCTCAGTTTTTAACCGTTTTCTAAAGATAAGTGGATTTTCACTATTTTTAGTTTCAATATTGATGGAGTTCCACAGTCGGGGGGCATGGTGGTCAAAGGATTTCTCATGAAAAACTAACGATTTTGGGGTTTCCCTTAGGATATTTAAATTAGCAGATCTTAAATTTCGACTGGGTTCATAAAGGTGGATAAGTTCCTGAAGGTAAACAGGAGCAGAATTGTTTAAGCAATTGAAAACATGGGTGAGTATTTTAAATTCAATTCTAAACTTTACTGGTAGCCAGTGTAGGTCCTCCAAAATCGGTGTTATATGCTCGCGCTTTTTAGATAACGTTACCAATCGAGCTGCTTTGTTCTGTATCTTTTGGAGTCGATTAATGACATTATTATCACAACCATAGAGCAAGCTATTGCAATAATCAAGGCGGGTAAGAATCAAAGAGACCACAAGAAGTTTAGTAGTATCAATATCAAGAAGCCTTCTAATAGCACCAATAGATCTAAGATAAAGATTGCAGGATCTAGTTACATTAGTGACATGGGCAGACATGTTTAATTTGGTATCGAATAAAACTCCTAAGTTTCTCACAGGTTCTTTAGTGATGGGAATTAAACAATCAGAAAGATTCAGGTTAAGCGTGGAAAGGTCCACGAGGCCCCGTCTTGTAATTTGCAACACCTCTGTTTTGTTTTCATTTAACCTGAGTTTATTGCAACACATCCAGTCACTACTCTCAGAGATACAATTTTCTATGTCCGTTATAACATTGAGATGATTGTCGATATTAATGGGAAACAGTAATGGGGTGTCGTCTGCATAAAAATGGTACTTAATAAAGTATTTTGAGATGATGTCACCTAATGGTCTGATATAGAGGGTGAATAAAGAGGGTCCCAGAACTGAACCCTGTGGTACACCAAAAGATAGGGGACAAGGAGAAGAGAAGTCATGTCGATTTACAGACTCTGATTGAATTCTGTCAGAGAGGTAAGAAGAAAACCAGTCAAGAACAGTACCCCCAAATCCGTATAGTGTCTTAAGTCTGTCAATTAAAAGAGTAAAATCTATTGTATCAAAAGCAGCACTAAGGTCGAGTAGTATGATAATAACATCATCATTTTTCCGACATAAATGATTTATGATATCATTATGGATTTTAATAGAGCAGTTTCAGTGCTGTGAAAGGGGCGATAAGCAGACTGAAATTTAGAGAACAAATTGTGTTCATTCAAAAACGTGTTAAGCCTGAAAGCAACAATTTTCTCAATTAGTTTAGAAATGAGGGTGAGATATTCCCCAATGTTAAAACCATTTATTTCCATTTATTTTAGCGCCAAAGCAATGCCATTCATCTACAGAGGCCAGTATGTCCATTTATCTGGCCCCAAGCAAGGGAAGGCCTACAGCCTGTCAGATATTTACTCTGTGAGTCATAGTTCTTATGAATCCTATTTCATCCATAGTTATAGTTATAGAATTAGAATGAAAAATAATAAAGTGGATGATTTTATTTCCTGCTCCCCCCCTTCCCCCCCCCCCCCCCCCCCCCCCCCCCTCCCAATCATTTTGTGATCTCTACTTAGAATCCGTTAATTGGTTTTCTTTTAGGAATCATTATTTTCTTTTTCTTTTGTCAGTAAATTTCCCCTGCTGATTCTTCTTTGATATTTTTAATCTAATTATATTTCAGCAACTATATTTTGTTATAACAATATCAGCAGTTGATTTAATTTATTCAAATCAACCTTTTTATACCCCAAAAACAAAACGTTGCAATAGATTGAAATATAGAATTAATTTTTGTCTTCTATCCAGGGTGCAAATCTTAAAATTCCAACCAAAGGCCAACTGGCACTGACGGACAGCCTAGCTGAGAACGACATGATTGTCCTGAGAGTCATTGATGTGGATGAATCAGAGAAGGATTGCCTTATGTAAGTATCAACAAATTTATTCCATGGTAAATCATTGGACAAGACGCCTGAGGGAAAAAAACATTTCAGATTGTGTGACACATAAGCTCGAACATTGTTTTATTAATTAGATTCAAGGATGAAGGGTGGGGGGGGGGGGATGCTGAGTCACATCCTTTGCTGCTCTCAACAAGACTGATGAGACCAAAGTCATACAGGGCGCGAACCATCATTTCTTGAGACTGAAGGATGCCTACTACTACTACACTGCCTTAGATTTCTTTGTTTGTACAACACAACGTGTGATACCATAGATTTACTAGAATTTAATTGCGATAATGGAATTCATTGATGCTTTACAGAAATCCTTTTTGCTCTTTTTTTAAACCTTATTTGACAGATTACTAGACATCTGCATTTTCCTCTCAAAAATAACCATCTTCAGTTGATTATAGAATTTAGCAATATATTTGCGGTTAAAGAAAGAAAAGATAGTACTTTTCCAACAGAGTTTTACCCATACAAAAAACATACTGTCCACAAAAATATGCTCCCGATTATCAATGTTCAGTTTTTTACTTTATGGCTTTTCGTCCTAGTGGCATGACACCACTAAACCTGTAGGTCTCTGGCTCAGTTCCCGCTTTGCTGGATCCTTGGAAAGGACTCTTCATTCACATTTTTTACATCATCATACTCAGGTGCAAATAAGTTACCTAGCTGGTAAAAGTTTTGTCTTTGTTGAAAACCAATATCTCTCCCAACATGTTAAGTGCTGCTGTTGGTTTGGGACCCCTTTTAAAGTGATTTTAGCACATTTAGTGGAACTTGCCGTATATAAAATCACATGTTTTTATCTCTCACAATCTTCCAACCTAGTATATCGTGAACATTAATATTACAAGGCTATTCTCCATGTTAGAATTAGAAAAAGAATGAAAATAAATTAAATGATCCTTGAGTTATTGTGAAATAAACTTTTATGCCTTCATCAACTCATTACAAATATACGTATTGTGTTTCATTAAAGGGAATATGACGATGAGGAGAGAGATCACGCACCAAGTAAACTTGACATTGAGAATAGAGATTTCCTCTCAAGGGTACAAGGTAGATGACCTCCCCCCCCCCTCCTCTTTCTCTCTCTCTCTCTCTCTCTCTCTCTCTCTCTCTCTCTCTCTCTCTCTCTCTCTCTTTCTTTCTCTCTTTCCAATCAGTCTACTTTATTGTATTTTCTTATATTTTTCTTTCTTACTTTGTCTGGCACTGTTCATCCACAGTTTTTCAGATTTTTATCTAACACCACTACCTGCTCCCTAATTTGTCTCTTTGTCACTTTATTTGCCATCAAAATAATAAAACAATCTCACCTGCGAGAGTTGTATAATAACTACTAGTGTGGAAAAAAAAGAATTACATGGATTAGACTAGTGTAAAGGTTAAAAAAAAGTGGAGAAAATAGGAAATTTTTATTGACAAAACAGGCATAGAGCAAATCGGTAAATTTAAGATATAAAAGTTATGTGATCTAAAAAATAAAGAACAAAGTTTTAACTGCAAAAAATAAAATGATATGAACGCCTTTTCATAAAGTTACTTGAATAACTGAATATATGACATTTGCCACCATATTTTTCCCCATATTGTTGTAGTCAAAAATTGAACCAGGATTGAACTTGATAAAACGAAAGCTTACATTCAATTCCTGAATTGTTTTTTGTTTTGTTTTTTTTTTTTAATTGTATTCCTGTTTAACCTGTTTCCATGACAAGTTTTCTGTTGCGATTCTATTTTTTTTACCAGAGGATGTAGCTGGACAGGTGTGTAAACGTGGTATTAAGGTGGTGACGGGCCTTGGTCGATTCTACAGACGATTGGACCAGTACAACACGGGTATTTTGGATCAGTTTGATTTGGAAAAGGGAATCAAGACATTTAGAATAAAATTAGATCAAGATGTTAGTATTTCTCTTTATAAATTTTATTTTTGGTTTTAATCATTATCATCATCATCATTGATATTATCTATATTATCATTATTAATTTTTATTATAATTCATGCTCTTTTATTGATTTAACTAACAGTACTATCGTATTATCAAATGGCTTAAAGCTGATCAAGTGCTGCTTTTGACTTAAATGTAACTATTTGTTTTTAACGCCCATCATGCACTGGATTTTACAGTAATTAAAGAATTGAAAATAGCGGATTTATCTAGAAGACATTAGATGCTTGATTATTTGCTAAGATTATAGTTGGTTGGATTGTTTTGTTTGTGTTTTTTAAATTTTTGGTCACAAAAACTCTACCACAGTGGCTGGTAGTTACGTGTCAGAATGTAAATATAATGTGTTACATTAATTTCATGCCAATACAACACACAATGTTGCATATATTTTTATGGGCTAAAGGAACCATTGTTATGCCATTTACTTTTTAAAAATCAATCAAAATTGACCAAATCACTTCCGACTGATATCTACCCAAGCTACTCCAATTCACTATAGTCCCTGCACCTTGCAATGCTTTATTAAATTGACCCACTGGCCATATGGAATCTGCAATGCTTTATTAAATTGACCCGCTGGCCATATGGAATCTGCAATGCTTTATTAAATTGACCCGCCGGCCATATGGAATCTGCAATGCTTTATTAAATTGACCCGCTGGCCATATGGAATCTGCAATGCTTTATTAAATTGACCCGCTGACCATATGGAATCTGCAATGCTTTATTAAATTGACCCGCTGACCATATGGAATCTGCAATGCTTTATTAAATTGACCCGCCGGCCATATGGAATCTGCAATGCTTTATTAAATTGACCCGCTGGCCATATGGAATCTGCAATGCTTTATTAAATTGACCCGCTGGCCATATGGAATCTGCAATGCTTTATTAAATTGACCCGCTGGCCATATGGAATCTGCAATGCTTTATTAAAGTGCCCCAAAGGCCATAATATGGAATCGAATTCTCAGTTCCTACTCTTCAAATCGTCTGTTGGGTTGCTTGTTTTGTATTGGCTTTCTTATAACACCCATCACTGCCTACAGTCAGGTTCTCATTCACACCTGAGTCAGTGTTGAGGAATTGCCGAGGTCAGAAATTCCTCAACCATTGTCACCCATTTGTTCAATGATTATGCATACTATCGGTTGACTTTTGTACAGTGGACCTATTTATACAATTTTTTTTTGGTAATTTTATGGGTAAAAAGCTGTTTCAGTATTCTTTCCATCTTCTGAGAAGTCCAAAAAAAATTTATTGAGACAAGTTTGAGGTCATCTGGTCTATTGATATTTTACGTATAATTTTCCAACCAAAATGAATAAAATGGGATTTATCATCTCATAGCAGACGGCGACATTCGCTTTTCTTATCTCTATTTGAAATAAATCATTCTTCCATATTAATGTCAAATGAAGTGCCTTGTATGTGGTCTTTTGTCTGAGATAACCTTTTCACCAAGGTATTATAAGATAAATGTTAACTCACTCAACCCTAACACCGACTATATCCGTAGTTTACCCGGGTTACTTGTACCCCATGCCTATTTATTACATTTTTCTGAGACAAATTATAGGTGTAGTATCAAAGCTAATGTTTTTCGTTTTACATGTTTAATGGTAGTTGAATAAAACTATCTATTTTGTCCAATTTTGAAAAGTAGCAAAAATCTCTAGGATTGAGTGAGTTAATATTTTAATTTAACCTTGCCTTTTACTTCTAGACCCTTGAGGAAGTTTTTGAGATTCTGGATCCCAGTGGTATGAAACTATTGGACTATGTGGAGTACATGCATGGCATCCTGGGAGAAATGAGTGAATACCGTAAAGCTCTTGTCAGAAAAGTAAGTACACGACGTAGCAGTCTGTTTGTGAAAGGTTTATTTTTGAAAAGGTATATTTATGATTTAGACTATCATGGAATTTGGGGGTCCCAAAAGTTCAGTTGGCAGAGCACTGGCATTGGCATCCAACACAAAAGGTTCAAGATCGATCCTGGATAAAGTCAAGATTATTTTTCCTGACTTTTCCCTCCTGTCAACCCAGCAATGAGCTGGGTCTGTTAGATCTGGTGGAAAGTTCTTTGAGATAGATTAGCATCCAATCCAAAGGGTAGCAATCATTTGCTATTGTCTGTTTCACACAACAGAAACTGGGATAAACTCCAGCTCCATGGGCCTAATGGCTCTGAATGACTACTTTCGTGGAATTGCTCCATTTTATTGTTCACAATAGTGCATAAACTTTCAAACATGTCGAGAAAAATTAATAATATTTATTGCTATAATGTATGAACGTGATTAATAATCATTATCGTTTTATTTTGCTTGCCTCAGGCATTCAAGAAATTGAGTAGCGGCAACAAAGGAGTCATTCATGTCAGTGATGTCAAGAAATTTTTCAACGGGAACATTCGAGGTAACTCAAATAAAAATAATTGTCTCTTTTATGAGCTTATTGGAAATGATAATAATAATAATAATAATAATAATAATAATAATAATAATAATAATAATGATAAGTACAATAATAATAATAATAATAATAATAATAATAATAATAATAATAATAATAATAATAATAATAATAATAATAATAATAATAATTACAATAATAATAATTACAATAATTACAATAATAATAATAATAATAATAATTACAATAATAATAATAATAATAATTACAATAATAATAATAATAATAATAATAACAATAATAATAATAATAATAATAATAATAATAATAATAATTGCAATAATAATAATAATTGCAATAATAATAATAATAATAATAATAATAATAATAATAATAATAATAATAATAATAATAATAATAATATAATATGACATGTGTTTTATAAAATACCCATCTGGCACTCCATCATCAAAACCATCACTGACTGGAACCATCTTAAAAACTTTATCATAAATTCGGCATCATTACAAGAATTCTGCAACTGACTATATTCAGACTGCCTTGTCAAAAAATAGACCGCTGCATCAAGCCAAATTGGTATCTCCAGGGCTTGGCACAGATACAGATAATAATAATAATAAAAATTGAGCTTTATATAGCGCAAAATCCACTAAATGTGCTCAAAACGTTTTACAAGGGGTCCCTGGTCCACAGCAACATTTAACATGTAGGACGGGACATGACGCCTATTAGGCGAGGTTACAATTTTTCGGACAAAGACAACGCTGTTAACAGCCAGGTACTCATTTTACACCTAAGTACGGTGAGAGAATGTGAGTAAAGAGCCTTATCCAAGGACTCAACTATGCGCCAAGCGCGAGGCTCGAACCCAGGACCTTCCGATCCGAAAGCGAGTGTCATACCACTAGACCACATAGCCGCACAAGAACAAGAAGAAAAAGAAGAAGAAGAGAGAAGAAGGATGAAGAGGTGGAGGAAAAAAAGAAGAATTTTTTTTTAAATGCTCAGTGCTTAGCAATTTTTCTTGTATTATTTATAGAATTGAATAAGCTAACCACAACATGTTTTATTCCTTCCTCTCAGGGTCAGACCCATGTGTAAGTGCACTGCAAGCATTTTTAGAGGCTGTCAGGGAGGATGACAAGAACGAGTACATTTCTTTTATTGAATTTGAGGAATACTACGAGGGACTGAGCCTTGGATTGGAAACTGATGAGGATTTTGCCAATGTTCTTCGCAACACATGGAATGTTTAACTTTAATCAATATAGCGCTAGCCTTTGATTGGAGCAATAATAACGGCAAAAGCTTTAACTCTATTGCATTCAACATGAAGGAAATAAAACCAATTTGCTTAATTGCCCACTCAAGGGAAAACGGTCATGTTGATTGAAACAGTGTTGGTGTGTCAGCACAGCTCCATTACGAAGCTTGCACGATAATGTCCTTTGTTTTTATTTAAAACAAAATTAATTGGTGATTTATTTGTTTAAAAATGTGGTTCACGATGTGTCATTCAATGAGAACATAAATTAATTTATGTCATGTTACAAGTGCTTATACTTATATCAGGCCTCACCAATTGAAAGTTGCCATACAGTGCAGCATGAAAATCTTGAACATATAAATCTGGAAATCATGGAAATCTTGAACACATGTAAATTCTGTTTTATTCCCTCTATTTTCATTGTCCGCGAAAATATTGAACAAAATGGACCTTAACTTTCACATTTGTTGATAAAATTCTTTTGCCTTATGATTGTATTGAACGGAAATGAAAACTGTCATTGCGGTCTATGTGGCCTTAAATGTATTAGTGTTTGTGAAGTATGTGTGTGTGTGTATGTGTAGAGGGGGGGGGGGAGGGCTGGGCTGTATGAAGCATGTTTGAGCAGTTTATGATGTACCCGATTGCACCAGTAGCTAGGGGACTAGTGAGTTAATGATGACCTGAGACGGTTACTGTTATTGTATTAAAATCAAAGAAGTAATTAGGGGTGGGGAAGATGGGGTGAGAAGAAAGGTGTGGGAGAGATAAGTGAGGACTGGAGTGATTAGGTACTGGATTCATAGGCTAAAGACGTAGCATGCTGAGTGTGTAATCAACAATGGGACGTGCTGTCTTTGTCATCTTATTATAGTACACGTAAAGGGGAACATTATTCCACCTGTTCTTGAATGAAACGAGATGCACTCAATGCTACACCCCATTATAAATGAGACCTCACCAAAACTTCTTCATATTTTTTGTAAAATATCCATCACAGAAATCTTGAACAAACAACTGGTCGGTCTCAACTTATTCGAGATTTCCGTGCTGCACTGTATTTATATTTTAGAGGGAGGTTGAGCAACTCATGTATTATTAAAGTAGTTATTAAGTTATTAAATTTTGTGGTCTGTAAAAAGTTATTTGACAGAAATGAATATCACAGCTCCAAAAAACAAAAAAAAAAAGAGCTAAATACACAAGGGTGGTTTCAGTCTCAAATTTCTTAACCATCAACTGACAAAAACAGTAAGAATGGTAATATTATAATACCAACAAGAAGGGTTAACAGTAAGAATGGTAATATTATAATACCAACAAGAAGGGTTAACAGTAAGAATGGTAATATTATAATACCAACAAGAAGGGTTAACAGTAAGAATGGTAATATTATAATACCAACAAGAAGGGTTAACAGTAAGAATGGTAATATTATAATACCAACAAGAAGGGTTAACAGTAAGAATGGTAATATTATAATACCAACAAGAAGGGTTAACAGTAAGAATGGTAATATTATAATACCAACAAGAAGGGTTAACAGTAAGAATGGTAATATTATAATACCAACAAGAAGGGTTAACAGTAAGAATGGTAATATTATAATACCAACAAGAAGGGTTAACAGTAAGAATGGTAATATTATAATACCAACAAGAAGGGTTAACAGTAAGAATGGTAATATTATAATACCAACAAGAAGGGTTAACAGTAAGAATGGTAATATTATAATACCAACAAGAAGGGTTAACAGTAAGAATGGTAATATTATAATACCAACAAGAAGGGTTAACAGTAAGAATGGTAATATTATAATACCAACAAGAAGGGTTAACAGTAAGAATGGTAATATTATAATACCAACAAGAAGGGTTAACAGTAAGAATGGTAATATTATAATACCAACAAGAAGGGTTAACAGTAAGAATGGTAATATTATAATACCAACAAGAAGGGTTAACAGTAAGAATGGTAATATTATAATACCAACAAGAAGGGTTAACAGTAAGAATGGTAATATTATAATACCAACAAGAAGGGTTAACAGTAAGAATGGTAATATTATAATACCAATCAAGAAGGATTAAACAGTAAGTAGAATGGTAATATTATAATACCAACAAGAAGGGTTAACAGTAAGAATGGTAATATTATAATACCAACAAGACAGGGGTTTATACAGTTAAGTAATGGTAATATTATAATACCAACAAGAAGGGTTAACAGTAAGAATGGTAATATTATAATACCAACAAGAAGGGTTAACAGTAAGAATGGTAATATTATAATACCAACAAGAAGGGTTAACAGTAAGAATGGTAATATTATAATACCAACAAGAAGGGTTAACAGTAAGAATGGTAATATTATAATACCAACAAGAAGGGTTAACAGTAAGAATGGTAATATTATAATACCAACAAGAAGGGTTAACAGTAAGAATGGTAATATTATAATACCAACAAGAAGGGTTAACAGTAAGAATGGTAATATTATAATACCAACAAGAAGGGTTAACAGTAAGAATGGTAATATTATAATACCAACAAGAAGGGTTAACAGTAGAAGAATGGTTAATAATTATAATACCAACAAGAAGGGTTAACAGTAAGAATGGTAATATTATAATACCAACAAGAAGGGTTAACAGTAAGAATGGTAATATTATAATACCAACAAGAAGGGTTTAACAGTAAGAATGTATATTTTATAATTACAACAGAGTTTTCAGTAAGAATGTAATATTGTAATCAACAAAAGGTTACAGTAGATTATATTGTAATACACAACATAAGATGTTTAACACAGGGGTTAAGTATGGTATTTTTAATACCAACAAAAGGGTTAACAGTAATGGTATATTTTAAACAATGAAGGTTAACAGTAATGGTAATATTTTAATACAACAGAAGGGTTGACAGTAAAAGTAATAAGTATTCAACAAGGACTGTGGTGAAGTGTTTCAAGTGCTACTATTTATAGTTACCAACTGAAGGGTAACAGTAGATGGTATTTATAATACACAAGAAGGTTAACGTCAAGATGTATTATAATACAAATGGTAACATAAATTATATTTTATAATTTCAAGAAGGTTAACAGTAAGATGGTATATGTATATACCAACAAGAAGGGTTAACAGTAAGAATGGTAATATTATAATACCAACAAGAAGGGTTAACAGTAAGAATGGTAATATTATAATACCAACAAGAAGGGTTAACAGTAAGAATGGTAATATTATAATACCAACAAGAAGGGTTAACAGTAAGAATGGTAATATTATAATACCAACAAGAAGGGTTAACAGTAAGAATGGTAATATTATAATACCAACAAGAAGGGTTAACAGTAAGAATGGTAATATTATAATACCAACAAGAAGGGTTAACAGTAAGAATGGTAATATTATAATACCAACAAGAAGGGTTAACAGTAAGAATGGTAATATTATAATACCAACAAGAAGGGTTAACAGTAAGAATGGTAATATTATAATACCAACAAGAAGGGTTAACAGTAAGAATGGTAATATTATAATACCAACAAGAAGGGTTAACAGTAAGAATGGTAATATTATAATACCAACAAGAAGGGTTTTCAGCCTTAAACATTGCTTATTATTTTTTATTTTTTTAAAAGCTTTTCTATCCATTTTTTGTTCAAAATTCGTTTTATTGTTGACAAATGATTTTAAAATGTTTATTGCTGTTATTTTTTTTACCTTTGCCTTAAACTTTACCACTTTTATTTAAACATGGAATCCATCATTATCTTTTTCTCAAACGTGCTGGGAAAGAAAAGTAGTTTTTGTGCTGTTGGGCAGTGTTTCAAGTGCAGCTTTTACTTTAGTTCCTGAAACCAACGATATGGTGCGTTTCATCAATATCACTAGATTGCTGAAGGTTCCTCTCTCATTTTCGTAACAATGCATCAATTATTATTTTTGTGATTTCGACAATTTCACTAAGTTGATGTAATTGTTTAGCTTAGCTGCATTTGGAAGAGACATTTCAATAGGCTGTTACTTTTGACTCAATAATACTAAGTCAGGATGTTGTTGTAAGCCAGATTGTCAATTTTTATGTCGTTTTATCAGATATTTCCTATCTAATGATATACATCAAATAGAAATGGATTTTGATATAGAAACTGGTTGTCATTGTCAGATGTCGTTATTAGGGTTTGTACTGTATTTCATTTCGTAAATTAGATACAATTCATTTTTATTGTCCATATATGTATTATCACCATCAACAGTCTATATGAATTAATCCTTAGTACAACACATATTATTTCAAATTCGTTTTATTTGCTTACATTATTTATTTTTATATTGTGTTCATTTCACAACAAGTATGTTGTGTAGGAAAGAATCTGTGATAACCAAACATTCCCAGTGTGAGAGAGAGAGAGAGAGAGAGAGAGAGAGAGAGAGAGAGAGAGAGAGAGAGAGAGAGAGAGAGAGAGAGAGAGAGAGAGAGAGAGAGAGAGAGAGAGAGAGAGAGAGAGAGAGAGAGAGAGGAGAGAGAGAGAGAGGAGAGAGAAGAGAGAGGAGAGAGAGAGAGAGGAGAGAGAGAGAGAGAGAGAGAGAGAGAGAGAGAGAGGAGAGAGAGAGAGAGAGAGAGAGAGAGAGAGAGAGAGAGAGAGAGAGAGAGAGGAGAGGAGAGAGAGAGAGGAGAGAGAGAGAGAGAGAGAGAGAGAGAGAGAGAGAGAGAGAGAGAGAGAGAGAGAGGAGAGAGAGGAGAGAGAGAGAGAGAGAGAGGAGAGGAGAGAGAGAGAGAGAGAGAGAGGAGAGAGAGAGAGAGAGAGAGAGGAGAGAGAGAGAGAGAGAGAGAGAGAGAGAGAGAGAGAGAGAGAGAGGAGAGGAGAGGAGAGAGAGAGAGAGAGAGAGAGAGAGAGAGAGAGAGAGAGAGAGAGAGAGAGGAGGAGGAGAGAGAGAGAGAGAGAGGAGAGGAGAGAGGAGAGAGAGAGAGAGAGGAGAGAGAGAGAGAGAGAGAGAGAGAGAGAGAGAGAGAGAGAGAAGAGAGAGGAGAGAGAGAGAGGAGAGAGAGAGAGAGAAGGGAGAGAGAGAGGAGAGAGAGAGAGAGAGGAGAGAGAGAGGAGAGAGAGGAGAGAGGAGAGAGAGAGAGAGAGAGAGGAGAGAGAGAGAGAGAGAGAGAGAGAGAGAGAGAGAGAGAGAGAGAAGTGGTAGGGAGGAGAAAGGCATTGATGCTATGAAGTCTTCAAGTATGTGTCTCACCAGCTATTTTGTTTCTAGCTAAATTTGTAGTGTTGAATGAAAAAGCATGAGCAATGTTATGTTTGTGTACTCCATCACACTAACTGCTTTTAGCAGACTTCAGACGATTTGACTTGAATGTATTTTTCTTTTTGTGTTTGTTTTTTAATCAAAATCAGTCACACCTGTATCAACTTGTGTTTTTTTGTTGTTTTTTTGTTGAGATTTTGTCAGAATCTGGTTTCTTATCACAGTTATGCACCGCTTTTTGGTGAAAATTGTACCATGGGATTTGATTTGATCTCAGATTAAAGAATATTAAACATTCCACTTGAATCAGCTTGAACAATACTCAGTCTGATTGAATCAATAGGAAGAAGCGGAATATGCAGAAAATAATATGGTATGGGAGTCCAGGTTTTGACAGAGGCTTCTCCGCAGTAATTCACTGTGCTTGTGTAAAATATCATCACCTTGTTCTTTCTTTCGAAATGCCTACAGCAATTAAATAATTTCAAATCCCAAAATGTGTTTGTAAATTATTTATATGACAATGTATTATTTAAATTAAATTGATAAGTGCTGCTAGCCATAATAGTATCAAGACCATTGTTAGATAGGCAGGCTCCTAAACAATAACAAATTATTTTTTAATAAACGCATGGTTCCATTTTGTTTTTGGGAACTTGCACACTCTCAAGTCGTTCTAACACCAATATTAACCCTAATCGTACGTCGTGTTTTTACCCCTTAATCGTACCTCAGGGAGCCTTTTGTTACTACCGTACATGACAATATATAGTAAAATAAAGAACTATCCCTATTCGTACATCCTTTTGTTATCCCATGACAATATACTATTAAGGTAAAAGAATATTACGATTAATAAAATGGGAAGATTTGACAGAAGTTTTGACTTATCCCAGAGGTTGTATACAGATCACTGATCTCTTGATTCTAAGCAAGGAGTTAAGTCACAATATGAATAATTAGTAACATCATATGGCTACACTTCCAGTTGAAATTTGTCGACCCATTCATTGAATTCATCTCCAATGGTGGGCAGGAGGTCACTTGCTGTGTCTTCTATCCCCTTATATCTGTTTTATGAGTTGCTGTCTGTCTTCGTCTTAGAATGGGATTGCTTGGTTTTGTCCTGGCCCTTGCCGGAGTCCTTGGTTGGGAGGGAAACAGTATATTGTTAGTTTTGGGAGGTGATATTTTTTTCCTCGTAAATCATCTCGCTGTATGTATTGTTCATTACATTTTTGTTTTTAATATGTTTTGTAAACATTTTAGTGTATTCCTTTAAATGAGATCCCGTGTTGGTGTCTGGATGAGACTTTTAGGTGATCTCAAACTCAGTACATTGATAGTGTGCTCTTGGAATCTACATCTGTTCCCTATTTTAACCAATTCCCCTTCGTCTTACTTTTTCTTGGGTGCTTTATTTGTAATTCTATATTTTTTTAACTACCCCATTTTCTTCCTTTTTACTGGTGCTGATATGATTTAAATGTGACGCAAGCACTGTAAAACTCTTAAAAACAAACAAAACAAGCAAACATTGAATTTACTGACCCCGCAGAGTTTTGCAAAAAATGTTTCAAATTTTTGCAAAGAAAATGATGAATTTCGTAGAAGAAAATAAATAAATTTTGCAGGTTTCTAAATATGTTGTATGACACCTAACAACTAACCACATGCAACCCATGTAATAAAATGTCCCCGTGGAATTACGCAATTTCAAACTCAAAATTATGGGGCAAAATCAAAAAATGGCAAATTTTGCCTGAAATTATGCTGATTTGGAAATAGGCACAAAGTTGGAAAAACAGAACTACAATAAAAAATTGCTGTCAATGAAATTGTTATAATAAATCAAAATCAAAGCTTTCAGGCTTGCAAATTTCGCAAAAATAAAAAATAAAAATCAAAGAATTTGTCAAAAATTTGAAAAACGTGCAGATATTGCGGTTGCAATGCAAATCAGAAAATTTTCACTAATTTTGCGGCTGCAAGCTGTGCAAAAAACAGCGGGGCCAGAATTCATCCCCTGCTCTCAGGATTGTCTCACAATACAAGTAAGCCAATCTTCCACATTTGTCACACATTTGCTCCCAATGTTGCCTGAGATAAAATCATCCAAAAATCCCTTCATGATTTGGACTTGGCAAGAAAAAGAAATGATAGAAGCATTTAATGAACACACATCCAATGTGAAAGACAGGTATTTGTAACAAAATCTTTCAATTACCATCAACTGAAACTACTTAGGCAGACCCAGGGTATTTGAGGCCACTTACTGTAATAAAGATTGCTTATTTTAAAAGTTAAAGTAATGGGTGCTTATTAGGTATATTGGGTGTTTGATTATTTAAAAAATAAAAGCTACATGTAATTCAACTTTTAAAATATACAATCTTTTTTTGGGTAAGTGATTTAAGTAGCCCCGGTTGGTGGTAAAGTTTAAGTGCAAGCCACCTTAAGACAGTCACCAGGAGATTCTTTCAGATGAAGCATGCATTTAAGCAAAGTGCTCAATGTGTGGACATTTAACTAACCGATCACCAACAAACAACGATACTATACAGAATATTATTGTTATATCATACACGCTTATGAAGCACAAATCCCCTTTGTCACACTTAATGTATATGTGTATTGCTTTTGTTTTTAAGGGTTTCGCAGTGCTTGCAACACATTAAGGTCATATCAGCGCCAGTAAAAAGAAAGAAAATGAGATAGTAAAAAGTTCTAGAATTACATTTAAAGCACCCAAGAAAAGGTAAGACAAAGGGGAATTGGTTCAAATAGGAAACATGTGGATTCCAAGAGCACACTATCAAAGTACTTAGTTTAAAATCACCTAAAAGTCTCATCCAGACACAAGCACTAAAGGTTCCCAGAATTTATTGTCAGCCTCTGAGATGACTAGTCCTATCATGATGTAATTGAAGGCCAAAGTGATGCTTGAAGAGATGCAAACGTGAAAACATTGAAATATTTAGGGTACAGGTTGGTGCGATGATCTTTTGGAAGTTGGTTTATTCTGTGAAGGGGTTTTTATCACTTAAGCAAAATGCATCTGGACGAAGTAAAAGTGAACATGCATTTATTATAGGAAAAATAGCCTGTCATATAAGTGACACAAACATTTAGTAGCAATGACTATGAAAAATGTTTTTTTCTCTTTTTGAGGAAAATCTTTGTCTAAAATCAAAGCCCTATCTCCACTGAGTAAAAATGTTTTTGAATTTTGAAAATCCATTCATAAATAAACAAGTTATGCAGTTTCAAAGGTGTGATTTATTTGGATGACCCGCAAAGAGGAAAAAAACGCGAAAATATGGGACACTTTTTCGGCATTTTTTTTCGACCTTTGGTTGTATCTTGCGTAATAAATGGATTAAAAGATTGAAACTTGAAGAGCAAATTAGGATGGTGTTTTGTAAAATACGGGAAAAGTACTCGTCATATTCATATGAAATTTTACAACCAAAAAGAAGAAATGTTCATGTATTACCTTGTCAGCGACAAAACCTCCAAGCCCGGTAGTTTTAGAAATATTTTACTCCAAAGAGTAAAAATCTATTTTTAACGGTCTTCTGGTAATTGCACGAGTTTTGTCGCTTAACATAATCGAAAATGGCCTTTTTTCTCACTGTGTGCCAACTTTCAGTCATATTCATCGATAAACAGCGTCGTAATTAATTTTTTTAAAATAGCATATACGAAACGGCTTCGTCCCATATTTTGACGCGAATTCGGGCACTTCGTGAGCAAAAAAGAGGCCCAAAGATTTGTGCAGGATAGTCATTGCTACATTTAGGCTAAATCATATTTTTAGGAAGTGTATGTTTGAACAGTGTGCACTGATTTATTATGACCCATTGGCTTGTGTTGCGGAAAGACTTAGACCCTCTTGCGTATTAATTGCAATAAATTATGTACTAATCATCTGCCAATTCATTCCAAATGTCACAGAGTTACAAACCAAATGTCTGTTGAATCAATCTCATCTGAGAACCATTTATCCAATGTCCAAGGGACACTATCCAACACTGATGTCACATTTTGAAATGGTGCTAAATGTCTCGAAACAAAAATAATAACTGATGAAAATTATTGTAAGATTTCCTCATTGAAAAAAGTCTTAATTTTAAGTATAATTTTCATGGGTGTTTTTATTATATTTGCTCTTGTTTGTTTTTAAGGGTTTTAAGGTGCTTGCGACACATTTAGGTCATATCAGCGCCAGTAAAAAAGAAAATTGAATAGTTAAAAGATTATAGATTTACAATTAAAGCAGCCAAGAAAAAGTATGACAAAGGGGAATGGTACAAATAGGGAACAAATGTAGATTCCAAAAGCACACTATCAAAGTACTTAGTTTGAGATCACTAAAAGTCTCATCCAGACACAAGCACATGTCCCCACTAAGAGGAATACACTCAAATGTTTTACAAATCATCCATAATATAAAGAAACATAATGCAGTGCATAACAGAGAGATGATTTACAAGGGAAAAAATATCATCTCCCAAAACTCTAACTAAACATTTGACTGTTTCCCTCCCAGCCAGGGCCTGGACAAAACCAAAAAGCATGGTGGAAAACAGATATAGGTGGGTAGAAGACACAGTATGTACCTCCCTGCCCACTATAGGAGGTAAGGAACCCCACCCAGTTTGTTGAATCAATGTCATCTGAGAACCATTTATCCAATGTCCAGAGGACACTATCCAACACTGACGTCACATTTTGAAATGGCTCTAAATGTCTCGAAACAAAAATAATAACTGATGAAAATTATTGTAAGATTTCCTCATTGAAAAAAAATCTTGATTTTAAGTATAATTTTCATGGGTGTTTTTATTATGTGTGTTTGTGTTTGTTTTTTAGAGTTTTACGGCGCTTGCGACACATTTAGGTCATATCAGCGCCAGTAAAAAAAAATAAGAAAATGGAATAGTTAAAAGATTATAGATTTACAATTAAAGCAGCCAAGAAAAAGTATGACAAAGGGGAATGGTACAAATGGTACAGATGTAGATTCCAAGAGCATGCTAACAGTGTACTTAGTTTGAGATCACCTATAAGTCTCAACCAGACACCAACACAAGTCCCCACTAAGAGGAACACACTCAAATGTTTACAAATCATATGTTAAGAATAAAAAAAATAACATTACAACATTACTTGAGAGAGATGATTTACAAGGAAAAAAATATCATCTCCAAAAACTATAATTATACATTCGACTGTTTCCCTCCCAGCCAAGGACTCTGGCCAGGATCAAGACAAAACTAGTTATCTCATTCCAAGACAAATACAGGAAGCAATTGGAAAACAGATAGAGGGGGATAGAAGACACAGCAAGTACCTCCCTGCCCACTATGGGAGGTCGGAAACCCCACCCAGGTGTTTTTATTACACTAACTCTCATACATACATTTTATTTAAAACGAGCAAACTTGAAATCACATGAAAGTTTATTTAGATGTAGAATGAAATATTGCATGCAGATAGTAAAAATAATTATAGATTGAAAATGCATTTTATTTACATTTCTTTTGGACTTTACTGTAAAAAGTATTTCTAATTTTTTAAAAATCACACATCTTTCCTTCTTGGTAAAGAATCCTTGCGAGGGCTAGGACAAAACAAGACAGAAAACAATGCGGATATTTAAAAAATAGGGATGGGAGGCTAGAAAACACAGAAAAGCCACAAGAGGTAGTCAAACAAGACCCCACCCAAAGCAAAAATGTCATTCCAATGAATTGCATCATTTAAGCATTGCAATGCAAAACGTTTTATACAAAAGACAGATAGACTGTTATTTTTGTCTTTAAAGGTTTTATGGCGCTTGCGACACATTTAGATCATTTCAACGCCAGTAAAAAAGAAGGAAATGGGATTGTCAAAAAATCCTAGATATACAATTAAAGGATAGAGAAAAAGTAAGACAAAGGGAATTGTTTGTTTTGTTTTGTTTTTAAGGATTTTACGGCGCTTGCAACACATTAAGGTCATATCAGCGCCAGTAAAAAGGAAGAAAATGGGATAGTACAAAGTTCTAGAATTACAATTAAAGCACCCAAGAAAAAGTAAGACACAGGGGAACTGGGAACAAATAGGGATCAGATGTAGATTCCAAGAGCATACTACCAATGTACTTAGTTTGAGATCACCTATAAGTCTCATCCGGACACTCCAGCACAAAATCCAACAAAGAGGAATACACTCAAATGCTACATTATAAATTCAAAATAACAAATATAATAATACATAACAGAGAGATGATTTACAAGGAAAAAAATATCATCTCCCAAAACAATAACTATGCATTTGACTGTTTCCCTCTCAGCTAGGACTCCGGCCAGGGCCAGGACAAAACCAAGAAATCTCATTCCAAGACAAAGACAGAAAGCATGTTGGAAAACAGATATAAGGGGATAGAAGACAGTATGTACCCCCCTGCCCACTATGGGAGGTCAGGAACCCCACCCAGACAAAGGGAATTGATTCAAATTATAGAGAACAGATGTAGATCCTACTAAGAGGAATACACTCAAAGGCTTGTAAATCATTATTCAACCATATACATAAAGCAGGTTTGTAACCATAACCTCTCAATTTTAAACAGTATATATCATTAAATCAAATTTAAGTTTTTTAATCCCTCAAAACCATGGAAGCCACATTTTGCACCTGCAACCTTGCATCCAAACGTGACAACATTCTGTAAACTCTCACCTTTGGAGAGTGCTCGAATAACAGCAGCATTGAATGTATCCCCTGCACCGCAAGAGTCAACAATATTTTCTGGTGGAAATGCAGGAGAGACAACTAAACCTGCTTTATCTGATATTGCTGCTGCACCTTCATCTCCCCATGCACAAACCACAATTGCTCCTTTTTTAACTTTCTTAAAATAAGCTTGGACGGCTGATCTCATATCATTATAGCCTTGGCTACGAGCAAAGTCCTTACTAACAAATAAAACATCTGGAAGATTCCATAAATGAAATGAGTCCATATAGGCAGCAAAACGTAACTTTTCTGCTTCCAAAGATGTCACAATTGAACGGTCTTCTTTGTCATGTAAAAGCTGTTGATTGAAATCATTGATGTGCGATAATATTTTTGCAATTTCACAGGCATTGTCCCTTCCTTCAAAGTGAATCCAGCCAATATTATCCCTACTAAGATCAAAGCTGTTTATAAAATCTTTAAGGTTAATTTCTCTCAATTTTTTATTGGTGTGGAGAACAGTCCGAGTGCCAGAACTTCGGTTTAAGATGACAACTGATGTAGGACAAGAGGAGTCTTCAACCTTAATGCACCTGTCAAAATACACGTTATATCTGTGTAGTTCATCTGTCAAAAAAGTAGAATGTTGAGTTGAAGAAAGAGTACCAAACAATTCAGATTTCCCATGAAGAATGGAAAATACGGTGGAAGAATTGCCAGCATTGCCTCCTCGTTGCCATAAGCAATCCTCACAACGCTGTCCAATATCTTCTGTTGGAAAAGTATCCATCACCTTAACAATGTCTAAACAAACAAGACCAACAAAAAGTGTTGTTTTGTTTCCATCAATGGTGGAGAATTCACCTTCCATGATTTGGCCAATTAATTTATGATCATAAATAGTCAGGGGTTTTTAAAAAATTCCTCTACCTAGCTGAATCTGAAAAAGAGAAGAAGAAAACAAATGTTCAAAATTAATGATGAAAGAAAATAAATTTTGCATCCAAGAGGAAGTTTAATCTTTCATTTCATTTGTTTCATGATTGGAAAAGAAAAATAAGGTAGTTGCTAGTCAGACTTGAGTCTGAATAGTCTCCTGTGGCTATTCAGACTCAAATTCTAATGCGCGTGTGCAATCAACAGGTTATTTGGACTCAGTCTGAATAGCCTAACATGGCAGCACAGTTTTAAGTTCTTTTTTTTTTTTTTTTTTTTTTTTTTTAAATTATTTTAAATATTGATAATTACATAGAATTGATGCAAATTAATATAACAATTATCAGTACGTAGTCTAAACCCATTTTATTTGACGAGAAAGACAAAAGCATCAGGCAATCGGAAGTCCAGTTAGAAATTAAAAAGAAAAGAGTTAAAACTCTTCAAAAGTAACAAAGTCAGTTAAAGTAATTGTGGTCTTAAGGAAAACCTTTGAAAAGGCTCTTTACTCACATTATTTCACAATACTCAGGTGTAAAATGAGTACTTGGCCATTAACAGCATTAATAGCATTGTCATTGTCTCTGTCTGAAAGAAAATGTAATATAACTTACAGGCGTCATGTTTCATCCTACATGTTACGTGTTGCTGTTGACCAGGGATCCTTGTAAAACACTTTGAGCGTATTTAATGGATATCATGCCATATAAAAATAGCTCAAGTTTAAACTACCTGTTGATAGTTATCGAAATACCATTACTGTTATTTTAATTTGCATCAACTTTATGTAATTGTCAATAATCAAAATAAACTGAAATTTAAAAAAAACTGCCACAGACTCGAACCCGATGAACCTGTTGATTATATATAAATAAATAAATGTACATTTATATAGCGCTTATGCCGAAGCTTCGAAGCACTTCACATTGACCATCAGTAAAAAAACATTACACACTGCAGATTCGGACATATGAACAAAGCTCACACGCATACAATTACACACACACACTCACACACACACACACACACACACATCCATATACACATTGTACATAAATATATTACTCACACACACACGATTCCGAATAGCTGCAGCCTTAAGACATTCTGATTTTTAGTTTTGGAGAGAGAGCGAAATAAAAAAATTGTATGTTTTATCCAGACTTTGCGCCATTTAAGTTTCCATTCTGATTAATGCATTTCAAGTGGTTAAGTTTTACCAAAAGAGGGTCTCCTATTCTGATTAATGCATTTCAAGTGGTTAAGTTTTACCAAAAGAGGGTCTCCTATTCTGATTAATGCATTTCAAGTGGTTAAGTTTTACCAAAAGAGGGTCTCCTATTCTGATTAATGCATTTCAAGTGGTTAAGTTTTACCAAAAGAGGGTCTCCTATTTTGATTAATGCATTTCAAATGGTTAAGTTTTACCAAAAGAGGGTCTCCTATTCTATTCATGTTGGTGCCTCATCTGGCCATCAGTTTTCTCTGTTCAAAGATTTTAACTCCAATATATTTTTCATTAAAATTAATATATAGAAGCTATGAAAAGTGTAGTGAGTTGTCTCAAACTGAAATATTTCATGGATTTGATCTCGAGGTTAAGTTGGTTCCAGATCAACGTCTCGCCCCAGGTTGAAAATATCTTGACTCAGAGGTGTGCCTCAAAAAGACAGTCCCCCAAGAAGGCAATGAACTGTTTTTATCAGCTCAGATCTGTGTCAGATTATTATCAGTGTGATATTTGGAAAGGGGATATGAAATCAATAACTTTGCTTGATTTGGACTGCTTTATCTGTATCTGTGAAGTATTGCATAAACATCCGAGTGAAGTATCACAGCAGGTGGTGGGCACATCCAGCTGATTCCAGTCCTTAATTGTACGAACTATCTAGAAACGAGTGTTTGCACTGGTTTGTTGTTACTGGTATAATTTTGATGTTGCAACGGTTATTATTCCTTTTGTGACTTATGTTTATGGTAAGATGTTCAAATTCAACTGTGGTCAGGCTCTTGACAATCTTGAATAAGAGGATGAGTCTCAATTCTCTTCTTCGTCTTAACAGCTCGCCCCATCCCAGTTGGTACAGCATCTCTGTAAAACTGCTAATTTGCCGGTAGTCCTTCGTCATGAATCGAGCTGCTCTACTTCTCGTGTTTGGCAGGTCGTTGATACAGAAGATAAACAGGATGGGCACTCCTGACCCTGAGTCGACTGCGGTTGTTCCTGAAGCCTCTCCACCATCGACCACAACTGCTAAAAAAATAAGTTGGAACAATGTCTCTTTTCAAATAAATATCGACGAGCACAACAGGCAGTTTGCGTTAAAATTCATCAAGCTGCAAAACACACCGATCAACGATTAATTAACAACATCATTGAATGGAATGAAAGTGAAAGAGGTTATTTGAAAAAAAAAAAAAAAAAAAAAAGAAAAGAAATAACGGGTAAAGACGCAGGATTAATATGTATTTACCTGAGTACCTGAGTTTCAGTAATGTTAATGACAAGATCAATATAATATTTTCCTTGCCAAGATGAAGATGGACTGTATTAAAAATTAGAGGAATCAAAATAAATAGTTTAATTTTCGCCTCCTCCCATCCTAACTTCTGACCCGATGGCCGGTGACCTTACGTGACCTAAAACCTTTCGTGACCAAAGAAGAGGAAGTTGACGCGCTAAGGTTTTATCTCAACTTTTTCTCCCGACTTTTGTTCCAACCTTGATTTTGAAACATTTTTTCGCCGTTTTAAAAGTGCTCTTGATTTAATTGAGATAATTTAAAAGATTTGGAGATCGTCAATCATTTTTAATTGTCTCGATCACAAATTTATATCATATTACTGGTTTATAGACATCGGTCTCAATCTCAACAAACTTGAGTTTCACGAACTGAATATGATTAGAAAAATACGAAAATTATATTTCAAGCATCGTTGCTAATGACTCAATATGGCGGAACTCTGAGCCTTCATCTTTCAAATTAACTCCAACACAAAGGCATAATTTAAAGGCGAGTCTTCAGGGTTGTCTCTGGAATGATTTTTTCTCTCATTCTCATCATAAGTTTTGTCTGCCTATCGATTATGCTATAGTATAGTTTATAATCACATCAGCACAACCACATCAATTCTCAACAAATTTCTGATCACCAGTCTTCAGCCAGAATAAAAATAAAAATAAAACTTTATAAGAAACTAAGATATGAATGATTACACTACACGATGTGATTGAGAAAAGGATTTTATCACAATTCAAAGTCAACTCGAATCTAAAGAAGTCAAGTCATACGGGTATTCTGATTAAAACAATTGCTGAAGTGTCTTTTCCCACTGAGATTTGTAATTTGTTATTGATGATGATGATAAATGTACTTATGATAGACGTCTAATGATGATATCTAGTATTGACACATAATGGTGATATCACATCTATAAGCCATGCATCTTGACCGGTATGAATCACCAAACATTATATTATTCATTAATTTTTTAACACCCATGTTAATTTTGCTTTTGATAACATCGACATTGTTGTTTTATTATAATTTTAGCTACTCATATTTTTCCGTGTCTTTCTTGACTTGAAACCAGGAGGACAATTTGAGGACAGCCGACACAATGGTAGACTTCCAATCTCACTATAGAGTTTATGCGCATGGATTCACGTCCGATCCACCGAGAGTAGGTGTAAAAAGCAACAGAGAAATATATCATGAGGAAGGAAGAAAAGTGTTTAGAAAGAGACATGACCGCCCAGGTAGTACTTGTGAAATAGAGGGAAAGCATTAGATATAAACAGCACTATGATGCGTGGCCAATTTTCTTTCAGGTTATAATTGTCCATTTTATTTATCTGATAATAACCGCAAACTCCACTGCTTTCACCAAGAGTTACATCTAAACCTGCCTTTAAGGGGTTGATATGCCTTTTCTATTTTGATGAGACTTTATGCACATGAAATTTATTTCCAAAGAATTTATAATTGGGAAATATATTAAATTCTGAGTCGATGTTTAAATGTCATGAATATGTATGATTAATATACCCAACTATTACTCTTAATCGGGTGGGGTGTTCCAATCGGACTCCCAAAATGGCTCTTCAGCTCAATGACTTCTATTGGCCACACACTGAGAGTAATTATGAAAATATCTGTTACATATACTGCAAACACCATTAATCTAAAGTTTTAGATAAAATAACTTACAAATATTTTTATTTGTGTGTTTGGCATTGATTTATGGGCCCTAGTCACTTGTCCCAATCCAGATACCCTGTGTTCCAATTGTGATACCCGTTGTGCCAATTCAGACACCCCTTTGACAATTGAGACAAATGCAATTAACTTTTCTTAGTTTGAGTTAGGATGGATGTCAAACGAGCTTACCTTCACTATTAGAGTGAATTGATTTGATAAAAATCAATTGTAAAGCCGGTTTCTTTATGAATTTAAGCATAAAAAAGAATAGAAAATTATTAATGATTATGCAAAAATATTGATTAGACGATCTTACGAATCAATGAGGTCATTATTAATTTATTTTTGTAACAGTCTATGATAGTGGGTGCTGTACTGTGAGAGGAGAAACCCAATATTTTATTCCGAAGAATCTTCAAATTAATCTATAAAAACTTTTAGAATTAGAATTGAAAACAAATGAAGAACAACAAACAGAGCAAATCAAAAAAGTCATGATTGAAGTGCAAAAACTGGATGTTAGAATTGGAACAACCATGTTTCTGAATTGGAACAACTGGGTGATTTGGTGGAAACGTTTTCAAGATCTATTTTAATTTTTTTTTTTTTTAATGTTTTAATACATATATACCATACTTACTTATTGATTCCAGATGATGCTCGACCACAAATATTTCAAAACAAAATGTGAAAAACTATTTTCAATTGTACGAATATATATATTGCAAATGCCTTTTATATTGCTACTTCCACTGTAAGATGCCTTGAATTCATGAAAAAGTGATGGGAGAAGCTTGTTCCCGATCTTCTGAGTGAAACAAGGATTTTAAGAGAAGATTTATTTAATCAGATAACACGGAAAAGCTCTTAAATTGGCTTAAGTATATCATGCATTTATTTCTGGCTGTGTTAAATCGGAGCTCAGCTCTATGTCATAATTCTTATTAAAATTAGTATAGGCTTTAAAATAGAAGATGAATACAGAAGGGTGTCCGAATTGGAACTCTGCATTGGAACACCCTGCCTTAATTGATTTAAAATTTCCATGTCTCTTCCCAAATGTCCCTCACAATTTTTTAGTCCACGACTGTAGACATGAGATAATGAAGGAACACACGAACAGGCAGGACTTTGACACTTGGATTCTTTCTCATGGACTTGTGAAAACCTACCAGGCTGTTGAAGAATTACGTGAGAAATCAGATGAGTCTACCCCTGACTCCAAAAGGTATGATTCAGAATACAAGAGAATTTTATTTTCAACATGTTATGTCCTCATAGATATTTGAATCACCAGCCTTTCAAAAAATTGATTTATGTTTTAAAAATTGAGCTTTTATATAGCGCAATATCCACTAAATGTGCTCAAAGCGCTTTACAAGGGGTCCCTGGTCAACAGCAACATTTAACATGTAGGACGGGACATGACGCCTGTTAGGCGATATTACAATTTTTTGGACAAAGACAACGCTGTTAACAGCCAGGTACTCATTTTACACCTGAGTACAGTGAGAGAATGTGAGTAAAGAGCCTTTTCCAAGGACTCAACTATGTGCCGAGCGTGAGGCTCGAACCCAGGACCTTCCGATCCGAAAGCGAGTGTCATACCACTAGACCACATGGTTTTCTGTATTTGAACATTTTTTACAATGGCTCAGCTACAACAAGAGCTTGAAGGAATTATTACCTTCTCTAAGATGATGCAGCATTTTTCATCACATTGCTACCTTTGGTGTGAAGCAAGTGTTACCTACATGAGCAAAACATCACCGTCAGTTACAATGAAAATAAAAGGGATGGGGATCATGTAAATTCGGTGGAAGCATTAACATAAGAATTGAAACTTACAAATAGCCTATGTGACTTATTATAGCTAATGAAAGTGATTAAATAATGCATAGTTTTTGTATGGCGCTATACCATTTACCAATCATGGTTGGAGTGTGGTGATAAAATGACTACCTGGCTGATAAAAGCATTGTCTCTGCCAACAAAGAAAAAAAAATTGATATCGTCTTGCAGTGTCTTGTCTCGTCTTACATGTTAAGTAGTTCTGGTGGCTTGGGGCCTACTTTTAAATTGCTTTGAGCATATTTAGTGAATATTGCCCGATATAAAAGCCCAAATTTAATACTTCTTCTTCTTACTACAGGCAGAGAGGGAGAAAAAAAACCTGGGGATTTTTTTTTTAAAACATGTTATAACTGGGTTCCTGTTATATATCATGTTATACATGGGTTCCAGTGATATATGATAATGATAATAATAATAATAATAATAATAATAATAAATAAGAAGAAGAAGAAGAAGAAGAAGAAGAAGAAGAAGAAGAAGAAGAGAAGAAGAAGAAGAAGAAGAAGAAGAAGAAGAAGAAGAAGAAGAAGAAGAAGAAGAAGAAGAAGAGGAGAAGAAGAAGAAGAAGAAGAAGAAGAAGAAGAAGAAGAAGAAGAAGAAGAAGAAGAAGAAGAAGAAGAAGAAGAAGAAGAAGAAGAAGAACAGGGAGAAGAACAAGAAGAAGAACAAGAAGAAGAACAAAAGAAGAACAAGAACAAGAAGAAGAAGAAGAAGAAGTAGAATGATAGTGATGATGGTATGAGTCGTAAGTCTATGAAATGGGATCGTTATATATTTAAGAACTTGATAAAATGGATACAACATATTTAGAAATATAAAGCACTTGACCAGATTTTTAAAGATATTACCTACTCTTTTACTGCTAACCATTGAAAGTCTCTCAACAGAGGTACGCATTATGAGATTCTTCTTGCTGTCAAATTTTAACGTCTGAGCCCAACTGTATATCACCTCAATCATGACATTATGCAGATGGAAGAAACTAAACGTCGTTCAAATCTGATCTTTTTTATTGTTTGCTCAAATTCTCAGACCTGACAAACTCCTGTACCAAATAGGAACAACTGGCAAGAATGAAGGCGATTTTTGTTATCCTAGAGGCATTTGCACTACCATGGACTGTGACATTCTTGTAGCCGACTCGATGAATCACAGGGTTCAGCATTTGAATCAGTTTGGAGTTTTTAAGAAAATGGCGGGGAAGAAAGGAAGTGGTGACTTTGAATTTAATGAACCAACTGATGTCATAGAATTGCCGAATGGGGATATTGCTGTGGCTGATAAAAAGAATCGACGTCTTCAGGTATTTAATAATAATAATAATAATAATAATAATAATAATAATAATGATAATGATAATAATAATAATAATAATAATAATAATAATAATGATAATATAATAATAATAATAATAATAATAATAATAATAATAATAATAATAATAATAATATTAATAATAATAATAATGATAATAATGATGATGATAATAATAATAATAATAATAAGCTTACACCGAAGTCTCAAAATGCTGTACATAGATAAGTTATGCACAATTTAGTAACGCATGAACATAACAAGCATAATCTTGCATAATCAACCTCACACGAACACTACTTCACCTCAGACACACGACATACACACAGCAACGTGTATCATCATCATCATCATCATCATTGCCTTTTTCACCCTGGGTCAGGGTATAGGACACAGACAAACAGTTTCCATCCCTCTCTATCTTGAGCTAACTTTTTTTTTATCTCATTCCATGTCTTAGCACTTCCCTGTATATTAGCTTTTTTAATTCTTCTCCATGTTCCCCGTTGGTTTCCCCTTTATCTTCTGCCCTGAGGCTTCCAGTCCAATACTTTCTTTGTTATAGTGGAGTCATTCTTTCTAAAGGTGTGTCCAATCCACCTCCATCGTCTTCTTCCTATCTCATCTCCCACTGGTTTCTGCTGTGTTCTTTTCCATACTTTTAATCCTGTCCATCCATTTTATTCTGAGTAGCTTACACATGCATCCGTTTACGAATATCCGTACCCTTCTTATACATGCCTGTGATGCATTCCAAGTTTCACATCCATACAGTAAGACTGACTTCACGTTTTAGTTGAAAAGTCTTAGCTTTAGTTGAAGAGATATATCTGTAGTTCTCCAAACTCTGTTCAAAGATGTGAATACAGCCTGTGGCATTCCTATCCGTGCTTTCACCTCTGCTTCCGTGCTTCCATCCTTGTCAATTATACTCCCGAGATAGCAGAAAGTGTCTATATCTTCAAGTTCCTGATCTTTTACTTTGATCTGCTCCCTTTGATGCGTACCTATCCTTAAGACCTTTGACTTTGCAGGGTTAATTCTCAAACCAATGGATTCCAAGAGGCTGTTTATAATTGTGGTTTTTGCTCACATTTGGTCCTGGGTGTGAGACAAGAGCCAGATCATCCAGCTGGGTGAGAGTGTTAGTAAAGAGCCTTTTCCAAAGACTCAACTATAGAGCTGGACTCAAACCAGGACCTTCCGATCCGAGACCAAATAGTGCCCATGAAATGATTCATTTCTATTTTTTTTCTTTTTATTTTACAGGTTTTATCAGATGATCTTGAGTTCAAATACAATATTGAGATAGCCGGAGAACCCTACAGTCTGTCTTGTGACAGAGATATGAATGTTGCTATAGCAACAAATAGTAAACAAGTCTTTGTCTACAATTGTTATGACGCTGAACTGACCCATTGCTTTCAGGTTGGGTCAAAGGTTAAATCTAAAGGGATTCCCATCCAGATTTCCATGTCAAATGAGTCTGAGGTATGAAATGGAATATTTAATGTTCTATTTTAACAACATTTTTAATCATCTTAATAGCAATCACAAGTTTCCTTTCATCAGATTGATTTCCAAGGTTGCTTGGAAGGGTGATTGATTTGCCTATTGTACTTCACAATGCTCCGCTCTTTGCATCAACATTCTGCATAGAGCCAAATACCATTTCCTACATTCTGCATAGAGCCAAATACCATTTCCTACATTCTGCATAGAGCCAAATACCATTTCCTACATTCTACATAGAGCCAAATACCATTTCCTACATTCTGCATAGAGCCAAATACCAATTCCTACTGACGAGTCATATTTTAGGCAACTTTTTGTACAGTCAGTCTTATAATCTTCATTATTACCAAAATAAAATAGAAGAGACGCACAGCTTCCAACATCTTTTAAATCTAATATTTTATTTATCTCCAGCTTTACGTGTGTGATCCTGAGGATGGCTGTATCTATTGTTATTATCTGGATGGCCAATTATTTCACCGATTCAAGCCAGAGGCGCACGCTCCAGGATTGACGATGGTGGCAGGTGATGTCTGTGTAACACCACTAGGACAACTCCTTATAGTAGACATTCTTAACCACCTAGTCAATCTGTATACAGAAAAGGGCGAGTTTCTTCAACAGGTAAATAGTCCCATTCTAAGTTAGCAGAAAATGATGATGTTGAAAATGGATTAAATTGATAGATTCCTACTACAAGATATACAAGGGACATTTTTTCCCCATTGAGTACTGCTTTCTGGCATAATGATGCATCATCACATAAATAAATAATATGAAATTGAATGTAAGCTTCGACTTTATTACAAGAACAGATCAAATGAATGTTTCGGGTTTCCCCTTTATCAACAAAACAGGATGAATGAAACACTACAGATGAATGAGATAATGTGGTAGTGGGTGGACAAACTCACCTACCCAATAAGCATTGGGTGGACAAACAAGCTGACCTACCCAATAAGCATTGGGTGGACAAACAAACTCACCTACCCAATAAGCACTGGGTGGACAAACAAACTCAACTACCTAATAAGCACTGGGTGGACAAACAAGCTCACATACCCAATAAGCACTGGGTGTACAAACAAACTCAACTACCTAATAAGCACTGGGTGGACAAACAAACTCAACTACCTAATAAGCACTGGGTGGACAAACAAGCTCACCTACCCAATAAGCACTGGGTGGACAAACAAGCTCACCTACCCAATAAGCACTGGGTGGACAAACAAACTCATCTACCCAATAAGCACTGGGTGGACAAACAAACTCACATACCCAATAAGCACTGGGTGGACAAACAAACTCACATACCCAATAAGCACTGGGTGGACAAACAAGCTGACCTACTCAATACGCGCTGGGTGGAAAAATGAAAACATGATTAAAATGCCTTTCCTAAGGAGATAACGCCAAATCAAGATGTTTAATCGTTATCTCAAACCCATCGACCCAACGCAAGGTAGTGATATAAGTTTGCCAATCCACATTGAGGCAATAATTACATTTAAGCAAAACTTAGCGTAGTAGAATACACGAAGACGACATCAATCAGCTCTTTGTTATTTATTGTCTTAGACCACCAGTTGGGTGATGAGTTCTTACCAAATTCTCTCAAATTAGACTATTGAGGTTAAAGGTTACCTACAGTTTTGTGGATTGTAACAATTGATCTGGCAGGTAGAATTGATGAGTATTTTATTTAAAAGTATATCAATATCATCAATATCTTGCCAAAGGGTACCTAACTGACCAAGCTGTCCCTCCAGGAAATCGCAGAGCTTGCGGCCGCAACTTGCCGCGATTTTTCACCGTTACCGCAAAGGGACCACAATTTTGACAATTGCCGCAATTTTTTGCAATTTTCTATGTTCTGGAGTCACATATAATCATATAATGCTAATCCTGGTGGCATCCCCCGTATATACCTGGCATATTATTTCTTTTCTGTGTATGCAATGTCAATATCAATGTAATTTAATGTAATTTATGGAAACAATACTGTATAATACATACCGACTAAAATTGGTGGACTGTGCTTGTCATAGAATTAAAGCAAGAATAAATTAATGTGCGATGTTTGTTGAAAACAATGTCTTAAATTTGCAATTTTTCCTTGCAATTTTTGAATTTTTTGCATGTATTTTTTGGAATTTTGGGTGCAATTTTTGGGGTTTTCATTCGCAATTTTCCACGGGGACAGACCAAGTATCAAGAAAAGCTTATAAAGCAACAACAGAATTATGATCTTTAAAAATATATATATATAAATAAGTATTAATTCAAACAATTACTCTTTTTATGTTTGTGGGTACAACAGGTACTAACTCCTCCAGACGATGCTGGGTCGATCAACTCCATTGCCTTGGGGCTAGAAGGTCATCTGGTAGCAACTGAAAGCAGCGTTGGGGGAGATCACTGTGTCAAGATATTCCGATACCGCCAATGTCCCTGTCATGAAAACAAACTGCCTGGTAGTAAACGAAGGACTCCTCTGGTGTCCCCAAACTAATGTTTTTTCAACCCTTTAACTCACTCAACCCTAACGCCGACTATATCCGTAATTTACCAGGGTTAATTTTACCCCATGCCTTTTTATTACATTTCTCTGAGACAAATTATAGGCGTAGTATCAAAGCTAATGTTTTTACATGTTAATGGTAGTTGAATAATACTATCTATCTATTTACATGCTCATTTTTAATACATTTTTTCCAATTTTGAAAAGTGGCAAAAATCTCTAGGGTTGAGTGAGTTAATGGCATGTCTTGATTTCTTTTTCAACCAATAACTTCTCCAACTATTTATCGGAATATAACAATAGACACAATGAAAAAGAGATAAATAACGGGAAAAGAATTATTGTTTGGTCAGTTTAGGATAAACTCGAACCCTGTCTATCATGGCTTAATCATGAAATCCATGTCATTTTTTTATTCAAACATCTCAAAGTATGCTGTGTGCTACTACTACTTATAACTATTGCGATTACCACTACTGCTACTACTACTACTGCTACTACTACTACCAATACTACTACTACTACTACTACTACTACTACTACTACTACTACTACTACTACTACTACTACTACTACTACTACTACCAATACTACTACTACTGCTACTACTACTACCAATACTACTACTACTACTACTACTACTACTACTACTACTACTACTACTACTACTACTACTACAGCTACTACTACTACCAATACTACTACTACTGCTACTACTACTACCACTACTACTACTACTACTACTACCAATACTACTACTACTACTACTACTACCTACTACTACTACTACTACTACAACTACTACTACTACTACTACTACTACTACTACTACACTACCATACTACTACTACTACTACTACATACTACTACTACTACTACCATACTACTACTACTACTACTACAACACTACTACTACTACTACTACTACTACTACTACTACATACATACTACTACTACTACTACTACTACTACTACTACTACTACTACTACTACTACTACTACAGCTACTACTACTACTACTACTACTACTACTACATACACTACTACTACTACTACTACTACTACTACTACTACTACTACTACTACACTACTACTACTACTACTACTACTACTACTACTACTACAGCTACTACTACTACTGCTATACTACTACTACTATACACATACTACTACTAAGCTACTACTACTACTACTACTACTACTACTACTACTACTACTACTAACACTGATTTCAAAATATTTGATACAAGGATATTGTTCTGCTTTATCAAATTTCCACTGATTACATTTTTGATATGACATATTGATGTAATCATTACAACCAGAGAGTACTAGGCTAACTGAAGCTTTATATTTGAAAAAAAATATTGAACAAAAAGGAAAATGTATCAGCTTCAAAAAAAAAAAGAAAATTAAAAAAATTGATTTACCCCGGCATTTTGGAATGATAATTATGCACCAATTATGCATATGTAACATTTCAAATTTTATATTGTTAATTTTTTTTGTGTGTGTTTGTGTGTGTGTGTGTGGGGGGGGGGGGGCTGAAGAAGGGATTGTGCATAAAATGGTTTTTTTTTTTACGTAGTATTTATTTGGTTTTATTTTTTAAGTTGCTATTTGCCAACATATATTTTTTAATGTGTTTACTCAGTGTTGTTCACTGCTTAATCTTTACTTACCTTCTATTTGTATGCAATAAAATGCAATATGGTGAAACATATTTTATCAAAACCGTTTTTGATGCTTATCATCATTGCAATAAATAGCTTTTTTTTTAAAATATAAAGAACCCTATTAACTGTGATATCTTCTTCAAAAAGAAAACTCATTAGACTGAGAATTACTGTTGATGTACATATCCGAGGGAGGAAAAACATTATGTTGTGCATTTTGTGATATGTGAATTCATTTAAGTATTTCATGCTGTACAATTAATTATTAATAATTCGTCCTGTGATTACATTTGAATGAAAATGTTATTTTGTTAGTTGTGATGTGTGTTATTGAAATCTTGAATAAAAACAAAGTATTTTGTAAAGTGAGCCTTAAATAAAATGCTATTTTGAGACAATCATAATGGGTATTCATTCAAATGGGTCCTTGTTTTTGTTATTAGACTTATTTATATTAATAACCTTCCTGTTGTCAACCTCAGATAGTCTCATGTTCACTCTCCACTAGGTGTCATCTTCCTTAACCTTGGGTTCAACCTCTATTGGTTTCCACCTTCCGTAGTCCCGAGTTCAGCACCCCCCTCCCCCCCTGGTTCATTCCCCAATTGTGTCCACCTCCCATAATTCCGGGTTCACTACCCATTTGTGTCCACCTCCTATAGTCCCAGGTTCATTCCACACTGATATCAACCTCCCATAGTCCCAGGTTCACTCCCAAATTGTGTCCATCTCCCATACTCCCAAATTGTGTCCACCTCCCATACTCCTGGGTTTACACCCCAATTGTGTCCACCTCCCATAGTTTTAGGCTCATTCCCCACCTCTTACAAACTCCCAATGTCCTTGGTTTCTCTCTCCAATGGTATCCACCTCCATTGTCTCAGGTTCATTCCCCACCTCCCATTGTCCAAGCTGGACTCCCAACTGGTGCCCACCTCACACATTTCCGGGTTCACTCCCCACTGGTGCCCACAGTCTCTGATTTACTCTCCACTGGTGCCCACCTCGCATAGTTCTGGGTTCACTTCCCAATGGTAACCCCCCCCCCCCCCCATAGTCTCCAGTTCAATCCCCACTGGTGTGTCCTGATCCCTGCTCTAGTTCACTCCCCACTGGTGCCCACCTCCCATAGTCACTGATTCAATCTCCAATGGTGCCCTCATTCCATAGTCTCTGGTTCAATCCCCACCCGAGTGGATATCGGTAGATTTCGGTATTCACCAGTACCGGTCTTGGAATGTTTGTGTGTGTGTGTGTGTGTGTGTTATGGCGCTTGCAACACACTTAGGTTGTATCAGCGCCAGTAAAAAAGGAAGAAAATGGGATAGTAAAAAGTTCTAGAATTACAATTAAAGCACCCAAGTAAAAGCAAGTCTCTGGTCAATCCTCACTGGTGCCCACCTCCCATAGTCTCTGGTTTACTCCCCCACTGATGCCCACCTCCCATAGCCTCACAATGCCAAATACAATCCCAAAGTTTTCTTACTTCAAACGAAGTAAAGCTACAAAACCTAACGGTAGTGATTGATACCAAATAATCATATTCCAAGACAAAGACAGCAAGCAACTCTGAAGCCAAATATAGTTATTCATGAATGAAGGACATCTCAACAGAAATTGTTATATAAAAATTTCAAGAACCAACAGGTTGGACGAGGTTCAGGTAAGCATCAAGAAAGTGGAATGCATTTGCGTTTGGGTGTGGTTCTGCTGATTTTTCTGCTCAATGGCATCAAGAAAATGGAATCTGAGGAAATCGAGATATGGAGGATTTCAATTGGAGAAAACCATGGGAAATGGAAAAGGCCGAAAATGTGGATTTCTGTCATCACTGAAAATATATAATGGAGAGAAGCTTTTCAAGGAAAAAATATAACCTCTTACAAAAATAAATCCACACAAAGCAGCATGGAAAAGACAAATGATATATATGGGGATAGAAGAGATAGTCGATGAAGAATCTACCAGCTCCATCCATCCCTCTTCTAAGGAAAAGACGCCATGGGTAATCCACTCACCACAGAGATAGAAAATCAGCAAAGGTGTGGACCGATTGCGCACAACTGCTACAGTCTGCCAATGTTACCCTGTACATAATGTAAATGGTGCTGCTCGAAGCTCAAAGAAATAAATAACAATGTGAAATTGAATGTAATATACGAAAACAGATCAAATGGACGTTTCAGGTTTCCCCTTTATCAAAATGTTTCATCTTAACAACACCACTACATTATCTCATTCGTCTGTAGTGTTTCATTCATCCTGTTTTGTTGATAAAGGGGAAACCCGAAATGTCCATTTTACCTGTTTTCGTATATTAAATTGAAGCTTACATTCAATTTCACATTGTTATGTATCCAGGTACAGAGAGAAATGTCATCAAGTTAGGACTGAAGTATCCAACATCAATACTTCTGATTATGCAAATTTTCTTTATTCGTAAATATACATAACCATTTCTGGTAATTCAATGACATTACATACTATAACACAACAGTGTACAGATTTTTTCATAACAAAATATCTATTAGTGTCTAAAATACAAACAAGAAACAATACAAGAATTATATATATAAAATGATGAATGATCCCAGTCCTGTGTTTAGGGACATAACAAAGTCCGATTATGTAACTATCAGTGTATCAGGAGTGAACAAGAGAGATATTTAGGGTCAGAATTGGATTCAGTAGTCTGATGTCACGCCGCCCGGCAACGGCGGCCATCTTGGTTCTAAACAAAGAAAATCATTACTTTTTATTCCTCATGCTGGCTAGAACTTTTCATGTCTTGTGATTAGAATGTGTGAAAGTCAAAACTTGATCAAATTTATGGGGTTTTTTTTCCTCTGGATATGCTTTTATGCTCGCCAGGGAAATATTTCATACGGCGTCCGCCATTGTTCCTATAGTTTAGAGCCAGTGTTACTAAGTTACCATGCGTCATTAGGAAGGAAGTGACGTTACGACTATTGAATCCTATTAGGCCTACACAAAGTTGAAATAAAACATGCATAAATCTTTTACTACATACATCTATATATATATTGAAATAATTCCCACTATGTCAAAATGTTTGAGACCTCTTATGTTTTTGTTTGTGTTTAAGGGTTCTACGGCGCTTGCCATATATTTATGTCATTTCAGTGCCAGTAAAAAAGGAAGATAATGGGATAGTAAAATATACTGGATTTACAATTGAAACCACACAAGAAAAAGTAAGACAAAGGGGAATGGCTCTCAAATCGGGAACATGTGTAGATTCCAAGAGGACACTGTCAGTGTTCTTATTTTGAGATCACCTAAAAGTCTTATCCAGACACCAGCACAGGATCTGACCAAGAAGAATAGAGTCATATGTTTATAGCCATTATTTATTCAAAACAAAACAAAATATATCAGTACATAGCAGAGAGTTGATTTACAAGGGAAAAAATACAATCTCCCTAAAACTATAATATACATCTGACTGTTTCCCTCCCAGCCAAGGACTCTGGCCAGGGGAAGAACAAACCAAGTAATCTCATTTCAAGACAAAGACAGAAAGCAACTCGGAAAAACGATAGAGGGGGGGGGGGAGAAGACAAAGCAAGTGACCTGCTGCCCATCATGGGAGGTCAGATGACCCCACCTAGTGAGAACTCTTAACTCACTCAACCCTTGCACCGACTATATCCGAAGTTTACCCGGGGTTACTTTTACATTTTTCTGAAACAAATTATATGCGTAGAATCAAATCTAATGTTTGTTTTTTTTAGTTTTTGCATGTTAATGGTAGTTGAATAAAATTATCTATGTACATGCTTATTTTTAATATATATTTTTGTTCCAATTTTGAAAAGCAGCAAATATCTCTAGGATTGAGTGCGTTAAGTGGGCTCAAGTTTATAACATTTTGACAAGGGGGCTGTCTGAAGTAAAAGATTTCTGGCCAAAGTCTTCTTGTGGATCAAGAGACTAACAATGATTAAACATGAAAAAGTAAGAGAGGGATACTACTTTTTGTATCATGAAGCACCTTTGAGGGAATGCAACTGTATGTATGAGATTGTGTATGTATGTGTGTGTGAGAGAGAGAGAGAGAGAGAGAGAGAGAGAGAGAGAGAGAGAGAGAGAGAGAGATTTAAATCAAAGAATAAGATTTCAATTCATGAGAGCCAAGCCTGACTTCCATTACAGCTAGTAGCTGTGGACGGCCATTAGTGTGGATGACTATGGCAAGTGAGGAACATCTAAAATTAAAATTCACGATGTATATCAATATTATTTTCTATTTAACAAATGCTGTAACTGTAATATTAACAATCACTTTTCATAGGTACGTAGGTAAACCAAAATACTGACCAGAAAAATTTACTAACATAAAATGTAAGCAGTTTTCTAAGGGGAGAAAAACATAAACAAAACAATAATAATAATATTAATAATAATAATAATAATAATAATAATAATAATTATAATTATATTAATAATAACAACAACAACATTAATAATAACAATAACAATATTAATAATAATAATAATAATAATAATAATAATAATAATAATAATAATAATATGCATGCAGCTGTACAATATGATATTACAAGTCAACAAATAAACTAATATTATGTGAATCAATGTCTTTGATACGATGTATAATTGATATGAACATTTTGTCATGGATTATTATTATAATGCAATTAATTTGTTTACAAATGTTGAAGATAAATGTTAAAAACATCAAAATTATGATAAGAGTCATTGATCTCGAGGGAAATTAAAAGCAAGGGTTGAGAACAAAAATTACCAAACTATACAATTTAAAATCATAGCAACTATATCCGTTAATGGATTTACTATCTCTCCCATTTTCTTCCTTTCTCAGAAACACACACACATACACACGCATTCCACACAACATACACACACCTTCAATACAGATAAGTATGATAATATGAGATATGATTGTTTGACAACATTCTTGAAAGAGTTGAACTAACTCTCTTTACATATTGCCTTGTCAAACGGTTATGTTCACTTTAAGATTTAGTGTAAACTGTAGAGCATTTACATGTCATGTCACATTTAACAAACCATAAATCCATTACTCGTTTTCACCTGATTCACGTCACTTAATTTTGTATTAAACATAGTCAGCATGGGCTATCATCTGGGCAGAGGCTGAAAGGCCTTTAACTGTCTTAAATCAATAAAATAAATGTCAAATTTCAATCAATAACAAACCACGATAAAATACAAAGTAAAGTGGCAAAGTGGCAAGACGATGTAATTTTGCTTGGAACCATCCTTCACTGAGACTTCTCTGTGTGGTTTGATGTAATAGCAATCCTCCGTGCAATAAATAATGTGGCGCCTTATAGTTTTATAGGCTATTTAATACAGCTGTGTTTCTTTTTCTAGCTTGTTTTTGTTTTGTTTTTTGTTTGTTTCTAAAGCTTCATTAGCAATAAGCTTCATTAACAATACTCGCTGGAATTTGAGGCTTCTCTCTCTCACTGTGATGATATAACAACGCGAATGACAGAGTGAGAGGCATATGGCATTGTGATGTTTTGTATGTCGAGTGAGTATTTATGTTGGGTTTTTTTTAATATCAGAAGAGAAGGAGGTGTCTTTCTATCTAGAGTAAATCCTGTCAAGACATCCCTGTAATCATGAGTAAAAATGTACTTTTTAAAGTGTGTGACAAACCTCATATCCAGACAGCATTCGTGATGCAGCAGGAAATAGTAAATTTTATGTGATTTGTCACTTTACCCAAGATTTATTTAACTGTTCGTGAATCATCTATTTTTTAAAGAAATTCTGTGTACTATTTAAGCTCATAGGAAGGTGTAATAATTAATATCATTGTGCCTTGTCAATGAGTAATCAGCCTGTGAATTCTATATATTATTATACTTATTGAGTTACAAGCACTAGAGAGAGGTAAGAATTTTAATGGGAAGGAAAAAGATGTTACGGGGGTTGGGGGGTGGGAGATAATTTCTCATGCAATTAAAAACATACAACGATGTAATGAAGAAAAAATATACTCACAAAATTTAGGACAAAAAAAAAAAGAGAAATATATAAAAATAAGTAAATAGCATTGCTCATTCCTTGAAAATAATGAATTAATATACAATTATTTTGAACACAGTTGAGATTTCTGCGTGGAGTGTGCAGTAAGTAATGCTGATTAATATCAGAGATTAAAAGGTCAGGAATGCAAAACAGTGGCTAGCACTTGGTACATTCATTTGTAAAGCTTTCTTCATTTCTTTTATAGGAAGATTAAAAGTAGTCCCAAATTAAAAAACAAAAAAAAAAAAAACAACCAAAAACAAACAAACAAACAAACAAAATGATTCAAGGAGTTGTTATATACTTGATGCAATTACTTCACAACTTTTCAGCGTTATTGACACATTTTAATCCCATGATATGCAGGTATTTGAAATTTGTACAGTAACATTAATAACTACTACTTACTGGAGTCAACAATTCTAAATCATTGAATGGCATAGCAGAAAAGCAAAATCACAATCAAAAGCACAACCTATGAAACAAAATCTGGAGGGACGAGTAAAGAAATATAAATAGTTTGATATTTAATGATAACATCATGAGCAAAGGTGGTTCGTCGTTTGCATTTAAAAAAAAAAAAATTCTGCATCAACTAACGATAATCAATGCATATGACTATTTACAATGGGGATGGAATATGATCTTCATTTTTAAAAATTAAATAGCTAACAGATCTTTCTCATAATTTCAAATCCAAGCTAGTTAGGAAAAAATGTTGTCATTATTTACAAGTAAGTTAAGCAATATATAGCTGTAAACCTATTATCCTTTTACACACTTCAAAATACTAAATCTTGGATTTTTATGACACTTTAAAACTGATAAAGTTGTGGTTGTCGATGTTGTTCATTTATTTGTTCAAAATAAAAAGCATGAACTTGTCAACTCATGTGGTTTTGACTGGTTCAGGTGAGTGGGGTCGGGTGGGATTAAAATTACATCTGAAGGAAAATCCAAAGATAAAAGAGAAGATATTTTGAATATATAACACATTACAGACTTCTACTACTGACAGTCAGACGTCAACTCAGATCTTTATATACAGGGTGTCCATAAAGTCTGGGTACATGCAGTATTTCACTATATACTTATTTTTAATTTTACATTAATGCTATAGATTGTGGAGATTTGGCTGAAAAATACTTTCAGAGGTCACGTGTTGTACGATTCATTGACATCCCAATTGAATAAGAGGAATTTGTACTCTTACCATGTACCATGTACTTTATGGACAGCCTGTATTTATCATATATCCCCCGTTGTTCATTGAGACAGGGATCTTTTTTTTCAATCCTTATCCACATCTTTCAGTTGATTGTGGCAAAGATATTCTATTTCATCCAAATTCTTAGTTGCTTGTGGCATTTGCTTTTAGATTTATCCACATCTTTTAATCGACTGTTGTAAGATCTTTAATTTTATCCATATCTTCAAGTTGGTTATAGCATAGATCTTAAGTTTTTTCCATAATGTTTTTGTGGCAAGACCTTTACTTTTATCCATATCTTTAAGTTGGTTATAGCATAGATCTTAAGTTTTATCCATAGTGTTTGAATGACCTTGGATAAATCTTTATTTTCATCCCTATCTTTTATCGGGTTGTGGTTTGTGTAAAAATATGAATTATCATAACATTCAACAACATTCAAAAACATCTTACTTTTTAATTTTGTAGTTTGTAAAGATAGGTTTGAAAAGTCTTTCGTGAATTGCATGTAAGGTTATGAGTCCATAATAAATCAGTTATAAAACTTAATTAAAGTCGTTGAGATGTGATGAGAAAACCTCACATGTTACTGATTATGATTCATGAATTATGCTTCACTGTTTGCAGGTAATGGAGTATTTTCATCATTTTAAAAAGTGCTAGGCACTCCATTCCCACTAATAACATATTGTGTCATAAAACAGGTATGTGTCAAATGAACGAGCAAGTCCGAACAGCAGACAAAAATTTTTTTTAATTTTAAAATAGCACCTGATCGACACTTTTATCTTTGTCATTGGAATTTTCATTACTCTCCCTATTACATATAGATTTGTTCGTTATTATTGGGTGTGAACATTTATTTTAAAAATGTATTGTAAAACTTAATTTTTTTAAAATTATACATGTGTGATCTATGCCTGTGATCAATTTTCAGGATTAAATGTTTACAAAAAGAACAAAAAGCTGATGTTATATTATATTTAGAGAAAAGGATGAGAATCATTGTCTTTGATCTACTGACAGGGAGAGACTCGCATAAGATTTTTTTTTTTAATGGATTTTAAGCTCCAATTGAAAATTGAATGGTTTTAACAGTCTGAAAATGAATAACAGACAAAAATTAGGGAGGTGCATGATACGAAAATGGCACAAGTTTTTGATCTGATGAATTGAGAAAATAAGCTTCTTCTTCTTCTTCCTCTTCTTCTTCTTCTTCTTCTTCTTCTTCTTCTTCTTCTTCTTCTTCTTCTTCTTCTTCTTCTTCTTCTTCTTCTTCTTCTTCTTCTTCTTCTTCTTCTTCTTCTTCATCATCATCATCATCATCATCATCATCATCATCATCATCATCATCATCATCATCATCATCATCATCATCATCATCTTCCTCAATTGACCCAAACATAACGGGTATATCTTTTCAGCCGTTAAACGTTTTCCATTTGAGTCACAGGGATGAAAACTAATCAAATAATAAGGTGTTTTGGAAGGAGATGTGGGTGATAAATCAGTCTACTGTATCAAAAATCATCAGTCTACTGTATCAAAAATCAAAGTGTATATTCAACACATGATGATGGTAAGGGACAATTTTTCTTTGAATTAACTTTTAGAAGCATGACAGAATCAAACGCCAAGGTTCTCTCTTATGAATTCGTCTTGGGAGATTAGTCCAGTCTGTTTGGTCAAAAGCTGAGGTATTTATTCAATATCTGGCTATAGGTTTCGGCCCTGTGCAGATTCTGTACGGCAATGTGCCTCCTGAACAAGATTGGGCAATCCACAGATATACATGTCTCATCTTCAACTCGAGTTCCTTGACATTTGGTGCATACCTAAATGGATAGAAAATTTAACAGAAGACAGTTGACAAATCTGGCATGAGATGATGACTGGTGATTCAAAGGGGGGAGGAGGGCGAGGACGGGAGAAGGAAGAGAAAAAGAGGAGGGGGAGAAGAAAGAGTTGTCAAAGATTTTCCCACATTTCAGTTATTTGGGATTTTGTGGTTTTATAGTATGACACTCGCCTTCAGACCGGAAGGTCCCTGGTCCAAATCCAACTTAAAGCAATGCAGAGTTGAGTGTCTGAAAAAGACTCTTTACTCACACTCTCTCACTGGAATCAGCTGTAAAATAATTGGTGACAGCTTGTCTCTATTGAGAAAAAAATTGTAATAGCGGCTTACAGGCATAACACCACCAAACATAATAAGTGTTGTTGTTGGCTCAGGATCCTTTGTAAAGTGATTTGAGCATATAAAGTGGATTTATACTATATAAAAAGCTCAAATTTAAAATGATGTTGCCTAAAATTAAGGCAAACTGACCTGAGCCAGTCTAGTGAAGGTGTCCTCCCATTGTCCAATCTTGGCATTCAGAGTAGTGACCACTAGTTGAGGATCCTTCCTACACTCTCCACACACGGGTGTCTTGGTCTGGGCATCACACACAGGACAGTTGCTGGTGGCAAAGAACTGGGAAATTGTGCCCTAAAAGAAGAAAAGTTTAAATATAGTGTCCTTTCCAAATCTTTTAATACATTTGTTACCAACCTTGACAATTTCTAGTTGAGTTTTGATAGGGTTCCTACAGCAATTCCATTGTAAAATTAAAGGAGTCATCAAGATCAATTTTTTTTAATTCAAGGGCTAGAACAACGAGAGAGAGAGAGAGAGAGAGAGAGAGAGAGAGAGAGAGAGAGAGAGAGAGAGAGAGAGAGAGAGAGAGAGAGAGAGAGAGAGAGAGAGAGACAGAGAGAGAGAGAGAGAGACAGAGAGAGAGAGAGAGCGAGAGAGACAGAGAGAGAGAGAGAGAGAGAGAGAGCTCACAGTGAATGTTACTGGCAGGTACAGGGTGAAACTGAAAAACTGATTGAGGCTAAAGAACTTTTTTCAAAATATTTAACGTTTTAAAATAATAGTGAAATCTTTTTATTACGTTCGAGATTGAGGAATAGTAGTTCCTGCAATTATTCTGATAGAGTTTTGATACATAGAAATGATTAGACATGAAAATGAGAGTCTATGTGATGAAATCAATAAACGCCACGTAAAAAATCTAAAACTCTCAAATTAGTCATATTCATGTGTAGACATCACTAAACAATCCAGAAAATAGCTTCTAAACAATTCTGAACTGAAAGCATTTTATAAAGATACACAAAACCATGAAAATCCTGAGGAAAATGGGAATTGGAAGCTCTCTCTGAAGGCAGTAGCAGCTTCTATTGGTCTCACAATACTATATTATGACAAGATAGTTTCTGACCCTTCTGTCCACTGAACAGTGACTGTTAAATGGGTTTGCCAGATTTGTCACAGTGCTCTGCTACAGACCAATATCTTATCCAAAGAATAGCAAACAATTCTTCTTCTTTTAATGCTATTGATGCAGTGCGTTGAGGTAAAACACTAATAACATCCACCAGCCGGACGGAATGTACCAACACAAAATAAAATGTGTAACCTTGAACGTTTAGAGTCTGATTGAAATAACTTATCACACAAATGGCTGTCTAAAAACAATAACAAAGAGCTGAGTGACCTGTTTTGTGTTGACATCCATTCCCATTATGTGTCCAATACGAACCACCTTCGGCATCTCATGGTACCTTCAAGGTAGAAGAAAGATAAGCCATAAGCTCACTTCCAAAAATTGGAATTTCAAGAAAAACTATCAACATGATACTTAATACAATTGTGTAAAAAATTTATCATTCTTTAAAATCTTGCCAATATGGTCAATTAATTACTTTTCCCAACATTTATGAGACCAAGCCAAAAACTCTTGAGAAAATATTAATTTCTTTTGAGAAATGACAATCTTTTTATCTATCACAGAAGATTATAAGAATGGTATTCATGTTGTCTAAAATATAAGATAAACCAACTGCATACATAACTATGATGTCATGTTCTATGAAAAGGTTTTATAAAGAGAGAACATAGCGTTGATTATGCTTATATATCTGATGCTTTTGCCACAACCGATAAAAAGATTTTTCAAAAATTTAAACAAGATGAAAAGATAAAAGAGAACGAGTTGTAGTCATCAATGACAATATGAGAGAGAGAGAGAGAGAGAGAGAGAGAGAGAGAGAGAGAGAGAGAGAGAGAGAGAGAGAGAGAGAGAGAGAGAGAGAGAGAAGAGAGAAGAGAGAAGAGAGAAGTAGGAGTGAAATATCTGTTCAATGTTATAGTTATCATTTAACGTTATAACAAGTGTAACTAAATGACAAATTGCCATATTTATGGACAATAAAGATCTATTAGTATTATTATTATTAAGACATGCTTATAGGATCCAGCTTTTCGCACAGGCTCATTTCTGAATACACTGCATTGATCAAAGGATTTTCACCAAGAGGGTGGTAATATCCATGAACATCATGATTTTTTGAAGCCCAGATGTTTGTAAATACTCACCATTTGAAGACATTGACTCCAACAAGAGAAAAAAGCCTGTCTAAGGGAGGAAGAATTTGCTTGGTGATATAGTAGATGGCATTGAGTCTTAGAGTTCTGTCCTTGATCAATTCCTGAGGTTCTCTCACCAGCTGGATCAATGGTAGGCCAGGACTTCCATGCACAATAACATAAGGCACTCGCTCCCCAACACGGGGTTCTGAACATGGATCGGCTTTCAACCGTTTTCTGGGGTAAAGGAGAGTGATCAAATTAAAATATAATTCACCATTTATTGTTCCCTTGTTGAGCATTTAATTGTAACGTCTTTAACATATTCAGACTTTTGATTTATAGATAGCATGCAATTTGGGTAAAATGCTTACCTGCCAAAATAATCATTACTAACACACTTGCATAGCTGCCCATTTTTCAAAGAGCTACAACGGGCACCATATCATGTGCTAGCTTCATGACCCAAAACGATATTATGTCTGGACTACTATAAAATTAATCTAAATTGAGACTGCTAAACATTAAACTTACATTTTTTACTTTCTCTCTATTTGTCTGTTCCCTGTTTTAATTCGCTGGTCAAAAATCATAATTCTGGGACATGCAATGGTCATTTCCTTTACTAAAAAAGACCTTTTTTTGTCCATTTTCCTCCAGATTGCCAAATCGGGACAGTCCTGATTTTATCGGGATGGTTGTTGGCCACTATGCACTTGCACACGGATCATATTAATGATTAATGGCTGATGGTCTCACAAAAATGATTTGGTAAGAGCTGATAAATTCTCCAAATGAAGTGTTTAACACTCCTTGCAACAAACACAAAATATTACAGAAGGTCTTACACAATACTATTCATTCTTTACCTTGCTATTTCTAGAGATGGAACACAAGCCCCTGGTTTGTATCCCATCTTCCCTCTGAACTCTTTAGCAAATATGAGATCTAGGAGGCTGACACGACCTTCCAGAAGTTTGTGCAACTGTCGACAAACGTAAGACCTAACCCGGGACAAGTCATGGGTAGAAAACAACATCTTGATGGAACGCTCAAGGATCTGTATAAAATGAAAATTTAGATAAATTCTAGATGTATTTTTAAAATGTCCTTATAATAATAAATGGCATTTATATAGCGCTTTACCCCGTTGTCACAGGCTCTAAGCGCTTTACAGTGATATAAAACAAAACATATTACAGTAAGACAAGTTTGATGGAAACGTGATACGAATTCAATTTAACAACAAAACATGAAAATAGTATTGCAACATTATGAAGTATAAAAAAAATAGTATGACTAAAGTATTTGTTTCATAGACAGTGCTTAAAATAAGACCATACAATCTTGTAATTGTAATTCACACCAAGTAAGACATTTCATCATTACGGTGCTACATTTTCTTGGCTATCAAATTGGTCATGAAGGGTTAAGGTCTTTTTGTTGGGCAGGAGTGGGTGGGATAGAAAGTCTAGAAGGCATAGCCTGACAAACAGGTTTACTTAATGTGAGGATAATTCAAAAACAAGTAAAAGGAGGTAAACATCACAATACTATGAGGTAAACGTATTTAGGATTCTTGAATATAAATTATCCAGCAGAACTATACTTTTTCTAGTCACTTGCATTTTTTTTTTTTTTTGTGTTAGCCAGACACCCTGGCTAATAACTCAGTAATGTTGAAACCCAGAAAAGCATTAGGCATTGATGACATGATTTCATATGTCAGCCTGATTAGTACTAATAACCGCAGGGAAATGAGACATTTCCACAACATACAATAATTAATGAGCTGGTAGAGATATTGAGAGTGAATGGAAAAGAAGATGATGAGGTAGAAGAAGAGACAGTAGAGTACAATACACAATGTATTCGGTGACAAGGGGAAAAATATGTCAGTTGTAAAAGAATTATCTGGCTGAGGAAGGGAGTAGGCCTGAAATGTTCTTTGATAAATATTTTATGAATGTACACAGCTGTTACATTTTCATTTTTTTTTCATCTTTTTTTTTAACAAAAGTGACTATTCATATTCATTAATTTAAAATAATTAAATTTTAATATAGCAAATTACAAACATGTATGTCCAGACACACTGTACTTACTTTTGAGACAGCGCTACAAGAATCCCTCCTAACTGTCTCAATTCCTTTCGCATCAAAGACGGGTGTCTTCTGATCTGGTGTCTCATACATAAAACCCACATAGCGCTTTTTCGTCTCCAAGACACATGGTAAGTATACCTTAAAATATACAATATTGTGTGACAATTTATAATTAATTCATAAGTCAAAGTCCAAGAGACCAAAAATAAACTAGAATATCTTTTTTTAAAACTACAAAAAGCAACAGCCACAAGATGATGATGATGATGATGATGATGATGATGATGATGATGATGATGATGATGATGATGATGATGACAATGGTGATGATGGTGGTAGTGGGTGGTGGTGGCAGCGGAAGTGGCGATGATGATGATCAACATCATAATGATGATTACAAAAGTTTTAGGTTTGACACCAAAAAATAAAAGCACAGAGATGGACATATTTTAACAAATTTTGATTACCTTTTCAAACTTGAGTTTCATTGGTTTAGGGAACATTGCGGTGACAGCATCGGCAATTTCATGACCCAATACAAAGGCTTCATCTTTACTACGACCAGGAAAGTGTAGGAACATGCTGAATAAATGGAATGGAGAAACAGTATATTAATTGTTGATAAGTGTCTTTAGTCCAAAAAAAAATGTTATGAGAATCACATGAAATACAGTGAGCAAAACTGAATTATTGACAGAAATACAAACAAGTTCACCACAACAAATGTATCTATTGCTGACCTGGTTTCATCAAAATGTTCATATGGTCCAAACACAGAAATAAAAATATCACCTGAGCAGTAACTAAGCCACAGTGATAACCCAGGGTCACACCTACCAAATTGCGAGGAATCCCTTATTGAGTTCAGTTAAGCTATTATCAGGTGATACCAGTCGATTTATGTTCACTTTCATTTCTTTGTTATGGCTTCACAATGAGCTTAAACCCAAATTTCTTTACATTGTGATATTCATCAATATTTCCTACTTTTATTCATATGTATTTTATACCAGTGCTTTTCATAATGATTGTGATATTTCAATCATAAATAGACCGTTTTTCTGTAATTTACAATGCATTAATTTTTCCAATAAGAAATTGAATTTTTCAATCAAAAACATAAAACAACTTTAATTCTTCAGCAAATAGAATGTTTTATAATAAGACTATAAGTTGCTAAAATTCCATCTGGGCGTCAACAAAATTGAATTTATGATGATTTTTAAAGCTCATCTAATCATGGCACACACTCTAGCAAAACGTAACATGTAGAAAAAGACACGACACCTGTTAGGTGATACTACAATTTTTTCAGACTGAAACAACACTATTAAAAACAAAGATGGGGGACAGCATTGACAACAGCAACTAGTCATGCATAGTCACCACATCTGGTCTGAATACAATCAAAATAAATCAGTTAGTGATTGCAAAGAACATATGCTCTTGAGAACAATATTTTGCATAGTTTCCTTTATTCAATCAGTAGATTTGGGGAGCTGGATTTCCCAAAAATCTTTGAGACAGACTAACATCCTACCCTAAGGGTAACACGAAATTGATACGGTCTGTTTAACAATAAAAAACCTGGATAAACTCAAAATCCATGGGCCTTATGGACTAATAGACAAATTGATACCTTGAAAAGAAATTGATCTTGTGATAGTTCCTCACCTGTCAGTGTCCCCATAAACAACTTTGGCACCCCAACGAGGTGTGTCTTCAACCAGTTTGATAGCTCTCTCCAATGACTCCCGGGCCTTACGCACAATGCTGTCAGCCACCTCCACACAAGGCATCCGACCCGAGAAGCTGGCACCTGTGTAACCGTATGTCACATTTGCAATGAGTTTGAGACCGAGCTGCCTTGCATCCAACATTCTTGACAGAGTCTATTATAGAAAGAAAGCATAAGGGTCAAACATCAAGAGCTCTGATCAATTAATGTTTACATTTAAGTTTGTAATATAGTCTTGATACCAACTATTGACAATAGCAAATGAAGTTGTTTTTTTGTTGTTTTTTTTTGGGGGGGGGGGGGGGGGGGGGGTTTGCTTTGTTGCTTTTTTGCCTCCTTCGTGATAGTTTATTAGTATCTTGATACAAGAAGTACTACTTTTCATCCAATTTTTGCTTATTTTTTTTTTTTGTATTCGATTCATATCTATCAAAAGCATATTTACATCAAAGTCTTCAAATAATCGAATCTGACCCATTGCCTCATATTATCTTGGCAAGATTTAGACCCTAACAATTTAATTTATTGTGAAAAAATATGATACATCATTTATGTTTATATTTTGTTGGAGATAATGATTGCCGTTTCTTAAAAGTGCCAGACAATAAAATTTCACATATCGGATCATTATAATTTTTAGTTCATTTTTCAGCATCTTGTCATCCAGATAGAACACCAGATCAAGGCAGTGGGTCATGAACAATGGCCAATCCAGAGATAAGTGACACCCAACTCTTTTACTGATGTACAAATACGATTAATCTATCTGTCGTACACTGACAAAACACTTCTTTTTTTTTTTCATTTCCGCATGAAAACTTTAGCTTCAAATATTGATCAATTAAGATCGCCCCTAACTTTCAAAAGTCCCAAACCTTTTGACTAGTTGGGGATGTCTTAATAAATAATATTATAAGATGAAAGATTTCAGGACACAACGAAAAAAAAAATGTGTTTTGTCAGTGTTCAATACAGCAGATTTGGCATTGGCCATTAGCTAGAGTATGACTTTTCTCAGACAGGAAAGAAACAAAGACTCGTGTCTCATATCACATCATGTGATGAGGGTTTTATTTTTAAACAGTTTATTTACCTTATCATCCTTGCAGTCTTTCATGGATTTCTTGACCATGATTCTGGTGTTAAGGATTTCTTCCACCATTCTGCAACAAAATAATATTTAAATATTGAGCTTTATATAGCGCAATATCCGCTAAATGTGCTCAAAGCGCTTTACAAGGTGTCCATGGTCAACAGCAACATTTAACATGTAGGACAGGACATGACGCCTGTTAGGCGATATTACAATTTTTCGGACAAAGACAACGCTGTTAACGGCCAGGTACTCATTTTACACCCGAGTACGGTGAGAGAATGTGAGGACTCAACTATGCGCCGAGCACGAGGCTCGAACCCAGGACCTTCCGATCCGAAAGCGAGTGTCATACCACTAGACCACATAGCCGCATTTAGATCAGGAAAAAGGTCTTATTATAAAAATGGTAGGTCAACAAAGAGACACTCTTTGCCAAGAAACTGCCATTTATTCATCCATGCATTACATCAGAGCAAAGGAAATTGACCAAGTCCAATACTCATAACAACAACTATGCTACATAGTACAGATATACATTTACCAATAAGGATGCATCTTGATCAAGTTTCGCTGTTTCGCTAGTAGGCTGCTCTCCTGACTATATCAGTATTTTATATTAGATACACAGACATTCAAGCTGTTTCAAATTTAATTAAAAGTTTTATTGTAGGTACTGTATTATATATATATAACTTATTATACATGGAGAAACAAACTAAACTTCAAACAGGAAAGATTATAAAATTTTTTGTTATTTTCTTATCAAAAAGAATTCCGTTTCAAACACAATTTACTTTTAAGAAGTCCCTCATAGCCAAAAGGCTCAGGATTCTTTACTTTTCCTGGGGTTTCTAAAAAAGTACTTATCCCCAGATCTAAAAAAATTTCACAGCTCAATAACTGCTGGTTAGGTAAAGGGTGGAAGGGAGGGGGGGGGGGTCAGAAAACCTTGACCAAGAACAGATACTGGTCCCTCTGCTTTGTGCTTGAAGATTAAATATATCAAATGTAAGATGCTATAAACATTTTTTTAAAATTGTAGCAAAAAAAAAAACAAAGCCAATGCTAGATTTTTTAATATAATTAAATAATCACCTTGAAATGATTCCTTTACAAACTGAAGACTTGACAAAAGCAACGCCATTGGGTGATATCGTAACTTTCGACTTTAAACTCTGATAGAAACAAAATAACAGGAGTGATAGTTTCATTTCACATTTATTTAAAAATGGCAAAAAAATAGCATAAGTAAATAATCATATTAGGCTGAGTTTTCACATTTGGATTTATAAAAACAGGATAGGCAAGAAAATGACACACTACTTGGAAAAATATTATTGACATTAGGGAAAAATATCAATAACATTCTACAGCCTCAAATCTTTTACACATGAATAACGAATATCAATGTGAACCAAAATTCCTGTAGTAAATAAGCATGTGCTAAAATCAATGGTACCGATGCTGCAGTCGTTGGAAAGCCTACACATTACGTGTACATTAACAACTTGCAAACCCAGTATTGTGTGAAGTCGTCTAAGGACATATCCTCATTTTTTCCAAGTCGTTGGTCGATCGTTGTAGGCGAGGAATGTAATCGTTAACTGTCTAATGATTTTTTTTTAAGTTGGACAATAATTTTTTTTAATTAAAAAAAAAACAAAAATTGAAATTAAAGACCTGTTTTAAAAGGATCCCTTTGGATAAAATAAATCTTATAATACATGTAGTTGAGCATAATCAGAATTCATTTGGACAAAAATCAATCCTAGAACTCACCTTCAAAACTTTTGCAGAGATTGGTAACGATGTGCAACCAAATTCAATGGGACCATCACTGAAAATGAAATAAAAAACTTCTGACATGAATGATGAAAACGAATTAGAATAGAAAAGTAAAGCCATTGATATTGAAAACGATATTTTTCATTTAAAATTCAAATTAAACCAAATTTAGATCAGATACTTTGTTGTTTGTTGTTTATTGCTTTAGGTCTCTGCCAACACAATTGAGGTTATATGAGAGACCGCTGAAACAAAAAAACAAGCAATCTAACAAAAATAGTACAAATGTAAATCAAAATCATAACCTAAAGATATCATAAGCTAAATTATAAATAACCAAGAACAAACAGGCAGAAGATTTACAGAAAAAAAATATCCCCTGTCAAAAATACAATCACAAACCAAAGAAGCAGGATAGGCTAGTAAAGAGAAGAAGAAACGACATCACTATCGGATCGTACACCCATGCGAACATCATAGGTATATGATTCAAGGGTGATGCTCCCATCCAACCACCCGCGATCAGATACTTTAAAAATCTGCATATACCAATATTTTCTCTGTCAAGGGCAGGATTGAACCTGTGTTAAAAAGGACTTTTCATGTTTAGACTTTCACTTATAATTACTCACTTTGCATTGTTGAGGAAGTCCAGCCGTCCCAAGCAGGTGGAGAAACAGTAGTTGTAAGCAATCATGATGGACGGATACAAAGACTGGAAGTCTAAGACAACCACGGGACTGGTGTAGTATTTGGACTCTGGCTCCAGATTCAAAGCAATGCACTCTGGCGCCCGTTGACGGGCTCTCTGCTGGACACTGGGACTGACAGCTACATAGTTCATAGGTTTGGCCAGTCGTAACATCATGGACTCCACACGTATCTGAAGATTTTAAAATATTAATAAGAAATAAAAATACATGCCATTCAATCATTATCATCTCATTTGATAAGAAATTGTCTTCAATTCAACAAAATTGTACAATATTACCTTAACTTTCCTTTATTTTATTAGAATAAAAACAAACAAAAAATATAAAAATAAAAATAATAAGAAGAAAGATGATAACAAGTGTGTGTGTGTGTGTGTGTGTGTGTGTGAGGGGGGGGGGGGGGGGGGAATCAAATATAATTGGTCAATTTAAAGAAAGGTGAAATGGGCTATCCCATATTATAGAATAGTTTTGACAACATTACTAGGATGCCATTTTAAAAAATTATGTTGGACCTTTTTTATTATAAGATCATTCATTTTTTATTGTCAAAAGAATTAACATGAAATACTGACATTGTGTGCTATTAATGAAACTTGATTTGGACTTTTTTTTTTTTAACTGTGAGATAAAGTGAAGATATTCTCTCATCTTTGAAAAATTATGGGATAGCCCACTTATCCTTAGCAATGTCCAGTTTGAAAGTCTCTTGTTCCTGTGTCCGAGGCAATAACTGCTTGCAAGCCTCCGGATATGAATACCATCTGTAGCAAGTGCTTACTAACAGATATGAAGTGGATATCTGCTTTCAAGCACACTATCAAAGATTCAAACTCGCATCATTTGCATGTCCGTCAATCAGCACTCAACTATTTGAGCTAATGGGCCTTTATGGAAAATAAAGATGATGAACTAGTAGTAATTGTTGGCTATAAGAGTTACCTGAGAACCTCTTGACAGGACATCATAGAACTCAATTCCAAAGACACGGGCAAACTCGCTGGTCTTGCCTATCAAATCCAATTGGTCTATCATCTTGAGCTGACTTTCCACCCTCCTCACGTAATGGTCGATCACTCTCCACCTTCAGGAAACGATGACATGAATATTTATATTTATCTCGTCTAAGAAATATGCTTTTTGGCCTAGATTGCCAACCAACAACTATTGTGCAGCTTCTTATTTTCATATCTTATCCCAAAACAAAGCATATTTTCAACATTAAAACAATATATTATTACTTCTTCAAGAAGCACAACAATGCAATGGGTAATTTACATATTAATGTCACAAACTTAAAGGGGTGGTGGATTGAATGACCTGAATGCAGTAGGCAGGAGGTCATGAATGTAATTTCATAGTTCACAACTTGTCTCGCTTTTCAGAATGCATCATTCATTCCTCGTCCTTTGAATGAAATTTATCACAATACAAAACAACCAAATAGGTCCAAAATTTGATGCCATTTTTGGTCAATCGGATTTTATCAATAGATAATTATTTTAGACAAATCCACTTCCCAGTATATGCAATTTTATACTGCTTTGCAAGCCTGTTTTGGCCAAAAGTATTTTAATATATAGAAGAAATTCTTAACACTATCCTAAAATGCCTAGATTTGACTTGTCAATGAAATGTAAACTTACAATAACCATGCTATTACTTTTGTTTAAAATGAACTGTTATAAGTTATACATTTTTCTCATTATCCAAAAAAAAAAAAAAAAAAAGAGTTAAGATTGACCTATGCCAAAAACACAGTTAATTTTTTTTAATGAATGGAAAATACCATTTGCTTTTTCCAGTACATTGGTCACAACCTAATAACTCAATTTGTATAACCCATTTCGAGTAAAAATCTGCTGAATCCTCTTTGGGCATAGATAATTGGGAGATTAAAGAAACAATGAGTCAACATGACTAACCTCTGTTTGTCTTGATCAAACCATTTAGTGAGATCTCTAAATGAGAATAGGGGCATTCTCTGGTGCAGGATGTGGTACACACAGTTTTCAAAAGTGTATGTATTCAAGGAAACCTTAAGAAAAAGAAAAGTAAGACAAGGCAAATAAAATACAAATTACAAGTAAATATAAATGACTAGATGACAAGAAGCAACATTCAATGATGTCATCAATCGAGTTGTCTTGCAAACTTGATACAACCAAGAAAGTTATGAACACGGGACTGAAGACGGTCGGTGCAAATGACTGATCAGTTGCACAAGATTTTTGCCCACACTCAGGGGGAATTACAAACCAACCATCACCGGTCCAATTAACTGTTTCTCTATCTTATATTTCGGCTTGCTCACAATCGTGATTACTTCTCACGAAATTATATCAGACTATGGAGGGAACATTTCATGTCACTAGACCACAAAGCCACACTAACCTCATGTCTCAGGATTCTCCACAAGTTCAGCACAATCCTCCCAACCACGTGGATTTCGGACATAAGGTCTGCCCCCCACTGGTCCCTATCTGATGAACTAAAGCTGTTTTCCTTGGCACCTGTTACATCGATATATGAAAACAATAAGTTGTGTTTTATTATTAATTTTTTTTTTTTAATGTTTCAAGTTTTCTACATTGAGCATCAAACCAAACAAAAGCAACAAAAATGAGACAAAAGGTTAATATTTTCCAAACAACACATATATCACATGTGAAAAATTTGGGTTAATTTCTATTCGTCATGATGGTGAATGAATGCAATTTCTTTCATTGCAAAAAAATTAAATTTGTATTTTCTTATCATTTCAATTCTAAATTCATTTTCAGGGTCATTCATTCACCATCATGACGAATAGAAATTAACCCAAACTTTCATGGCTACAGAGCTATACAGCCGAACTCAAAATCATTCTTCAATTAACAAAGGTAAAAAAATATCAAAACATATTTGGTACATAAAATCCAGGAAAAGCAAAAGTAGCGATAAACCTCTACTTCCCTCTTTCTGGATATATTCTATCATAGGCAACATGTTCAGTTTTCTTCTATTTCGAAGCTGTCATATTCAAATTTTTTTTTGTTTCATACAGTCCGCAGCTTCAAGCATTCTATCCTGCACTACTCAATGCCTAATAGGCTGCATGTATCATCTTGCTGTTCCTTCATGAGGAGTAAAAAAAAATAAAAATAATAATAAGCCCTTTCACAACGGCACCATAAGATACCGTCACCTTGGCATTCCGTGAAGGAATATAGATAATCCATCAAACAGGATGTCTGATGTCAACAGGAAACACCCATGTTATCGAAGTGAGCAAATTGGGGGTTAATAATCTTGCTCAAGGAAAAAAATGAAAGTGCCTGAAGTGGGGCTTGAACCCAGGACCTTCCGGATCACAGTGCAATGCCTTAACCACACGGCCACTTGAGTAAAATAAAGGGAAAGCATTTAGAACATATTGTCTCCCGTGAATAAGCGCTATATGAATGATGAATGCAATATTTCCTTTTTTTAAAACCAAAATTCAAGAATAGTGTAATGATTATACATTTACGTTACCTGGTATTCTGGCTATCTGAGAACACAATTTTATGTTGAGCTGTGCTGCCCTCTGAAGCAAGTAACCCCATGACAACATCTGGATTTCAAAACCCACCAGGATATCTGGATCAAACCTGAATCAAAATGAAAATAAGAGAGCGTAAATGAGTGTGTATGTGTGTATGTGTGTGTGTGTATATGTGTGTGTGTGTGTGTGTGTCTATGTGCATGTGTTTCTGTATGTATATATGCTAGACTAGCAATTTGAAATAAATTGGGGATATCTAATAAAACTTATAAATTTTTTTTTTAATGAGCTTTTATATAGAGCAATATTCACTAAATGTGCTCAAAGTGCTTTACAAGGGGTCCCTGACCAACAGCAACACACAACATGTATAACGAGACATGATGCCTGTGAGGCGATATTACAATTTTTTTCCAACAGAGACAACGCTGTTCACGGCCAGGTACTCATATTAATATTACACCTGAGTACGGTGAGAGAATGTGAGTAAGGAGGCTTTTCCAAGGACTCAACCATGCGCCGAGCGAGGCTCGAACCCAGTACTTTCTGATCCAAAAGTGAGTGTCATACCATAAGACCACATAGCCACACTGCATGACCATCTGATTGTTGAACAACAAAAGTGAATTCAAAAATATCATGTCTTATATACTTCTGCACTATCAAAATATTTTTTTAAAGAAAAGAAGAAAAAGAAATTTCCTTTTATTTTTCTTACCTGTGCATCATGTCCACCAATGTCAACATCAAATCTGTCTCATCTTGGACATAGGTGACCTCCACATCTCCATCCACAGCACAGCATTCCAGCAATGCTTTCGAGTCTTTGCTTGGAGTTGGAGGTTTCTTGCTGGGCGTTCCCTTCTTGGCCGTTCTGCCTTTTCCTTTGGGGGACTTGGATGGGGAAGGGGAGGGGCTGGCTGAACGGCCTTTTTTCGATGTCGATGGGCTTGAACTGGGCAATCGTGTCTGTGATGCAAAGACTTTGGGGGTGTGCAAAGTAGCATGTTGTGATGATGAGGATGATGACGAAACATTAGGATTTAAGGCAGCTGAGGTAGATGGCTGATCAGATGCTGATCCGGACTGCGACGACGGATTGGACGAAGCTGTAGATTTAATTTTGGTCCTTTCTGTAATGATATGCCAGGAGTCCGAATCAACCATAATAATTCCTGTCACGTTTCTGCTACGCCCTGTCTGTTCTTGAGAAACATCATCAAAGATAGAGTAGAAAATGGCTTTGACTGCATCATGTTCTGGATTGGGTCTCAAATCTCCTCTTGTCTCAACGTGTAACTCAAGACTCATTGCCGTTACACATTGATGCTTGAAATAAGAAAAATATAAAAATCACTTTAAAAATTAAATAAATATGCAGTCAGACAACATCCTCTACTCTGTACCCCAAACACAATGAATCTCTATTAGCTATTACATACACACTTATCCTCTTGGTGCTTCAGTTGCACCTAAGGCCAAACAAACAAGCTAATACAGGGACTGGACAAAGAAGTGCAAGCACCAAAGGCATCTGGATTTTTTTTCAACGACTATAAATGAGTATAATTATTAAAAAGCTATTTCTAGGTCAGCAGGTCTGTTATCGACACAACATTGACTATAATGGAATCATTGGGTCCTGTTAATTGGGAAATCTATCTATTCTAGCTAATATTTCTGACAGAAAATATGCAAGTGTGCGTGTGTGTGTGTGTGTGTGTGTCAGAGAGAGAGAGAGAGAGAGACACAGAGAGAGAGAGAGAGAGAGAGAGAGAGAGAGAGATAGTGAGAGTTTTTTTTAATATGGGTTTGTGTGTAAAAAAAAAAGCTCATAACCCTTAAAATTTGCATTGCAGAGTTCAAATCGATTCATGGCAGTGGCAGTGCTCAACAAAGTATACACGATAGAGTACCTTATGGACAGCCTTGGCATCTTGCAAGTTGTCCATGGAGATTTTGAAGCCAAAAGAATTATTTAAAGTAGGTCCTTCTATCTGAGATACTTCAGCAGCTGTGTAACCCATCTCTGAGGCCTGGCGCTATTTCAACAAGAGAGAAAAGGACACATTTTAAGACTAGGTCAGTAATACAAAAAAAAAAAACAACAAAAAAAAATACTGTTATTAAAAGTTATGTTTTGTTTGTCTCTACAGGTTTTACAGCACTTGTGAGACATTTAGTCATTTCAACGGCAGAAAAAAGGGAGAAGATGGGGTAGTATTAAAAAAATATTCTAAATTTACAGATTAAATCAGCCAGGAAAAAGTAAGACAAAATGAATATTTCAAACAGGAACAAAAGCAAATACGAAGGGCAAACAATCAATATGTTGACAGCCAAGGCCAGTCAAAAGACACCACCTATGTTAAGTGTTGTAATTTCATTCTAAACATGAAAATTGTAAAAAGACCACCACAATCTTTAATCATCATCATCATTATTATTACTTTTATTATTATTATTATTATTATTATTATTATTATTATTATTATTATTATTATTATTATTATTATTATTATTGTTATTATTATTATTATTATTATTATTATTATTATTATTATTATTATTATTATTATTATTATTATTATTATTATTATTATTATTATTATTATTATTATTACAACTGCTATTAACACAAGGGTAGAATGAAAAGTATTGATGCTGCTCTTGTATTTTCAAAATAGTAATGTATTTATGTCTTTGTTTTTTGTTGTTGGCTGAAGATAGGTTTTGAGCCTAAAGCGTTCCTTGTTGGGTATTTTGTTCTTTTTTGAAGCTGTTCTATTCATTTGTTTTTTTGTTCATTACTTTTTACAGTAGTAGTATTAGTAGTAGGAGGAATAATATAATAATAGTGATAGTAGTGGCAGTGGTGGCGGTGGTGGTTGTGGCAACAGTAACGACAACAGTTTTTAAAACATAGGTATAGAAATCATGATGTTTGAAATTGTATATCAAAACAATTTAATTCACTTCTTCAATAGGTGTACATACATTGTGGATCTATATGAAAGTTTTCAGATTTTTTTTAAAACAAGAAAAAACCTTTAATGAAAGTGTTTCCTTGTATGATTCCTTTTATTTTTTCAATCATTATCACTATCAAAATCAATATCATTCAAAAGTAAAATTATCTGCAAATTGAGATTTCAAATGACTTATGTTCATTTTTCTAAAATGCCAAATGTGAAATTACCCGAGGCTGAGATGAGAGTACATTCCTCCTCAGATCACTTTCGGTATTAGTGGAAATTCTCTTCAACAGCTGTGTAGACACGCTTCCATGTTGTGGTGTGTTGCTTTCCTCTGACCCACTCATCGTCACTGACCTATCCACTTCAAGACTTTTATCTGCGAACCCAGACTTAGCTGGGGTTTTTAACTTTAATTTACTTTTCGCTTTTCTCGTAGTTTGAGAAGTAAATGCCTGTTCAAGATCTGTACGGGATGAGAGTTCAAGTTTTCGTTTCCTCGAGTTTCTACCTTGAGCCAATATCTGTGTGGTTCTTGCAGGGATTTGAGATGTTGATGGCGACAGGGTAGTATCTGAATCAGTGTCCTCCAAATCATGACGAGGAGATGATGTTGGTGAGGAAGAGTCATCAGAGTCTATGCCAGCTGGCAATTGGGTAAACATGACAGACTTCCTCTTCGATTGTGTTACCGTCTGATTGTTTTTATCACCTGTTTCTTTGACAAGCCTTCTGTTGTCTCCATTTCCTCCTTTGACAAGCTGGACATTTTCCTTTCCTTTTATGACCTCAGTCAGTCTATCACGCAACCACTGGGTCACTGATTTACGCTTTGGTGGAAGTTGACATGGAGCAAGGACTGTTGGTTTATCAGGTTCAAACATGAAACGGATAGCAGGGCCTTGTTGCTCTAACATATCTGTCAGAGATTTATTTGATGTCGTCTGAGATGAGAGAAGACTTGATGAGGCTAAACTCTTCGTACGGATGGTTTCTATACCCTCCAAATTAGTGGCAGACTCAAATTCCTTTAGCTCCGACAACTGAAAAGGGATAAAAAATGAATTACAATATTATTGTGCAAGTATTTATGGGTAAGGAATGATCAAGACCAAGAAAGAGAACAGAAAAAGGTAAAACAATAAAAACACTCAAGTTCACCAGCACTCAGCACAATACATACACACACATATATACTACATGCACACACATATACCACACTCAAATCAAGTATATACACGTGGAGATCATAAAAGATCAACAAAAACAAAAGTAAAAAGTATAAATCATTTCAAAAATGCAATCGACAGAGAGCCCCAATACTTAATATACAAATTTGATGAATCAGTTATTAATTGATATATTATTTATGAGTGCTTATGATGTAAATGATAATTATATTTGGGATTTTTTTACATGAGTCTTTCTTCTTTTTTTAACTTTTTAATTTAAAGGCCTTTGACCAAAAGCAACCCCTATGATGTGTGATATGTTAAGTGGAAAAGAATAAAAAAACAAACAATTTAACAAGTTCCAGAAACAAATCAAAATAGATAATTTTTTTTTAAAATTAGGAACAACAAATTAACAATCTCTGATTTGTCGCACAGAACAGATCCAGAGCTGCCAACCTCAATACAAGAAAAAGTGTAAGATTGCTGGTCAAAAGAGCCAGAGGCGAGGGGGGGGGGGACTACAATTTGAAAATAATATTGGACCATCACTATTGTTGTTGAACAAAAATTGTTAAGGTTTAGGGGAAATCATATTATTAACTTTTTTTAAAGAGCTATAGGGACTTAATCACAACAATTATATAATAAACATTGATTCTGATGTAAAAAAAACATACAAATTAAATTTGAGAGGAAAAGCATATAACCATAGAGAGGTGAGGAAAAGTTGGCAGTTCTGTAGATTGTTCAGATTAGTAACATTCTAAGTAAAGTATTATGCTAGTATTTAAATATGTCGTCAGTGTTGATAACTAAAATCCTAAGCATTTATGCAAACTCCATGATGGATTTTCACATTAATCTTGGGTGTTGACAAGTTGGGGCCATATTAATTTATTGATGAATAAAGTAAAAATAAAAAAGCCAAAATGATAAAGTGTTAGCTCGGCAGTGACCATGATCTTCTACATAAAGCAACAATATACACATATTGTGTTCCATCTGTAGACTCATAACACAGTGTATATAGTATTATGCATACAGTGTGTGAGCTACCCATGCGGGTGTAGGGGTGAGTTTTTTTCATTATTACTGGTGGTTTGAATTATATTTTGGACCATTGATGAATGGGCAACAGTGATTGGCCCCAATATTGCATCCTTAGGTATAAATATAAGGACATACAACCCAATAAGTACCAGGCTAAAGGCAATGGCAGATATTTTATTGTAAGAGAGCTTGGACAAAAGACACACGAAACAGGGGACTTCTGTATGAAATGGATATTTATTTGGTTCCATATGACTTACAGTGCAGGAAGAATGAATGATGAAGCATTGAAGTTTGAAGATTATTGTGCATGATGAATTCATGGATATGCGCTATATAAATGTTAATATTCATTTATCTTTAATCATTTCAATTTTTCACTTAGCAGAGGGTGCGATAAACTGATGCGTGATTTAAGAGTAAGAGACAACTATGTACATCACACACATCTCAAACGCTTTTTAACCAAAATGTAACTATCTAAAAAAAATCCAAATTGAGTATTTCATCTTTGTTAAAACTGTGTATTAGTTAGCAGGTTTTGAATTATAATTCAAATAAAAGTTACACACATAACAATAAGAACAAGAGTTGTATCATGCCATTTTGAACCGAATCTGGGGCAGAATACTTTGCTAACGATCAATTAATAAATGTTATAACCTTTGACCTCTAATTTAGAGTTTTAATTTAAAGTGAAAACAAACAAAAAAAGAAATAATCAAAATTTTAAAAAGTTTGGTCTAAAAGTAAAAGTTAGTAGATTTGACTGAACTGGTGAAGAATGAAAAATAAAAATCAATGAGCGTATTGCTATTATTGTGATGTTTTCTCACCCTTTTGGACGACACAATCAACACTTTGCCCCCAGCATCCCTACAACAATAAAACAGTGACAAGGGGTGAGTGAGTTATTATTACTGTCATAAAAATACAACCGCTAATATTATTGACAACAAAACGTATATAGTTCCTATACAGAGCTGCCAACCCAGGATAAGATTTACACAAAAAGGATTTTAATCTGAAAATCAGGATTTAATTTCTTTATAATTTTTTTCAAACAAATTCTTTTCACAAATATTCTATTACATTCAATAAATATGATTGGCCTTGTATCTGCATTAAAATAATGAAAATTAACGACTGAATTTTGATGTGTAATGAAATTCAATAGAAATAAGCCAGTCGCACATTTAAAGAATCTCTGGTTGGTGATATTAAGTAAATGTAAACATCCCAAACTGTGTCTATATAAATAGTCCCTAATACCTGAGAAGTATAATTGTTATATGTAGCATGTATGATTTCCCCTCCTGTCAATGTGCGTCGCGAGCTGTGGCAATGCAGGTTTAGCGCTATATAAATATATTATATTATTATAATAATAATAATAATAATTATTATTATTATTATTATTATTATTATTATTATTATTATTATTATTATTATTATTATTATTATTATTATTATTATTATTATTATCAAAGGTGAACAAGGAAAAGGCAAGATTTAAAGAAGCCTAACAGTAATTTTTAAGAAAGAAAAAAAACGAAAAAAAAAAACGGTAGAACCTCATGGAAAATCAAAATTGGCAACTCTGTACTTAAAAACTGTGTGAGATAACATATGGTAAACATTTATTATCCCTGTCGTTAATCAAATACATGCGCGAGGGTCCAAACTATTATTCTAAATATTTTTCTATTTTTAATAATAGCTGATACATTCTGTCAGAAAGATAGCGAAGAGAATAGTAAACCAAAGAGAACTCAGAGGTCTTTATTTCATTAATTTGTATTGAAAACACAGTCATCATACAATAACAAAAACACTTTTTAAAAAAATTTTGGCCAGAAAATTTTAAATCAAATATCAATCCATTATGACAACTCTCAACTTGACAAAGAATTTTCTGAAGACATTATGACCCACGTGTTAGGAAAGGTAGGGCAGAGGGAGGGGGGGGGGGGTTGGCGGAGTCGATCAGTATTAAGTAAAAGATTTCTGGCCAAAATTTTAAAATATTGTTTTGTCAGTGAATGAGAGTACAGACAAAGTCACAACACTAAATGAAACTGACAATCACTAATATTATAACATTTGAATGAAATATCAAAAGCATTTTTAATGTAACTTGTTAATGGAACTCAAGTATTTACATTTTGTTAACAGCCACTTTGGCTCAGCAATATGTTCTATTGGATGAAATATCAAAAGCATTTTTAATGTAACTTGTTAATGGAACTCAAGTATTTACATTTTGTTAACAGCCACTTTGGCTCAGCAATATGTCTATTTTGAGTATTTTGTGTAAAAATAAAAACAAGCAGTTTTATTTTCTTTCAGCATGTACACCTGTAAAATGGTAATTTAATAATAAGAATGTAAGTGCTTTCAAATCTTGTGTTGAAATTGAAATGAAATGACATGCTGTAGAAAATGTGGATAGATAATGTGGGAATCATTTTCTTTTCCATTCAATATTATTTATTTCATTCAAATTTTACTTTTGGTTGGGGGGGAAGAGAGAATGCGAGTTAGCAGCTCTGCTTTTATGTGTCTATTTCGCACATTGAGCATCACCCAGTGATGAAAATGCGCGTTATAAATGTCATGTATTATATTTGATCTAATATAAATTTGCTTCACGCGCAAAAGATTTCTATAGTATATATAGATTCTTTTTTCAATTGCATGAGTCAATAAAAAATATAAATAAATTGAGACACAAAACCCTGGATTATAGGATGAAGTTTTTCAACATAAAATTAATGACAGTCCAAAACTATTTATTTCCAACATCTCAAAATGTATCATTTAGTAACATTTTCATTCAGTTAACGACATCCATATATAACTCTAAAGCTTATACTCTCCTACTCTCCTTGTAAAGCGCTTTGAGCACGTTTAGTGGATATTGCGCTATATAAAAGCACAAGTTTTGTTTTTTTTTAATCTAATGGGACCATCGTTATGAATACTCACAAAGGTCTCTCGGGTAAGTCTTGAACACTACTGCAAAAAGCCGATGGGACTTGAACAGAATTGAGTCCATACTGAACCAAGCTGCTTTCAACACTCAGCCTCCTCGGAGCCATCTTCTGAGGACGAATAACTATTTGTTTGTCTTGGTCTTTACATCTTGGCATAATAGATGTAAATCGTTCTTCTTTTCCTCTGTCTCCACCCCTTCTTCTCTTGTCATCAGGAACGTCATCCTCCTTACCCCCACCCTTGCCACCACTGCTACCAATAGATCTGGAATCGAGTGTTTCTTTTTTGTCTGTACTTTTCCCTTGTTTGTTTGTTTGTCCTCTTTTCTTGGAACCAGCCGCCTCCTTGCTTTGATAAGTGTCATCATTATCTCCCTTGATCAGTTGAGTTACCAGTAGGTCTGTTAAGCTCATATGGCCAGATGGCCCCTTAGGCATATCCGAGCTCTTTTGTTTAACATTTTGGATTGGGGACGGTGGCTTTGTGTTCAAGCCAAACTGACCTCTAAGTGCTCTCTCATTTTCAAGCATATTTCGAATTCTGTCCCCGTCTTCTCTCTTCCTGAAACTGCTGTGAACAGTCAGAGCTGTATGCTTATTAAAATGGGAGGCAGATGAATGTGACAAGGTAGAGTAGTTCAACATTTGCTGTTGTCCAATATAAGGATAAAGATCATAACCAGTAGTATCTCTGAGATCATTTCTGGAAATTGAATTATCTGAGATTCTACAAGCAGCTTTAGAAGTAACTACAGATTTTTCATGTTCCTCTCCTGTTTTTTCAAGAGTATTTGCTTTGGAAGAGTGTTTAGCGAAAAACTTGTCATTTTCAGATGTTGTCCTATCCTGATATTTCATTTGGACTTCTATTTTTGTCTTACTGTCTGAAGTATTTCCCATGTCATAAGCTGTCTCTATGACACTCCCTACAAATTGCGATATGCTTGAACACTCAGATAATCGTGGACTTTTTTGTGGTGTTAAATCTTTAGTTCGTGTGATTTCTGTCTTTGATCTCCAATCTTGACCATCTGCTCCACTATCTTTCGGATAACTCGATGCTGTTTTGATGAGGGTTAGATCTTTTCCACTGGTTAACATTGAGTTAATAACTGTTGAAGACTGAGAGTCGATTATTGAAGATGATGATTTGTTGACGGTCGATGAAGTGCCTTTGGGAGAAAGCCAAGGATACCATAAAGGTTTTGATTGTTTAACAGGGGGTAGGATTTTATCATTGACTTGTCTTACAGATGTTGAATTATAACTGGATGATGATGTCGAAGGTGGAAATGTAGGATATGGTGAAATGGGAGATGTTGGAGTGATGGGAGAGTAAACAGTTGTAGATTTAGAAATACTTGATGTGCTCAAGTTAAGAGGACAGTTTTGAAGTTCTTTGACTCGTTGTGGCTGCTCCTGCCATTTCCAACACCAAGGATAAGAGTGGTGGGGTGAGGGACCAGAGAAAGACTTGCTGCTCATGGACAACGGAGACAAAGAATGAGTTGGAATATGGATTGATGGAATTTGAAGGGTCTGGAGTGGGAAGATATTATGCTGTTCATTTGCCTTTGGTTTGGGTGGCAGGATATTGCCAGCATGAATTGAATCATTGGTAAATTTTGTAACATTCTCTTTGTGCTTTACAGATTCTGAATCTGCTGGAGTGTTTTTAATCAAAGGAACTGTCAATGTTCGTCTGATGTTGACATTTTCTTGACTGGACTCAATGACATCAGGCGAAAGGTCTTTATTTTGCACATGACTTACACCATGTTCATAGTCATTGCCAAGGGTTGTCTCACTGGAAACTGGTGGTGATATGACAGATGACGGTTGGTTCAAGTGGTTGTAGGTATTGCCTTCAACAGATGTGGCACCATTGTCAGGTTCCCCTGAAGTAAATTCATCCTGAGATATTCGACTGATTTGGGTCTCCTCAATAATACAACTTAATGGACTGAGACACTTGAGCAATGAACCATCTTTCATTTTCATAAGGCTTTCTTTCTTGTAATCGTCAACAGGAGTTGTGTCTAATTTGATTTGGGTAGTTGGTGGTAAGGGTGATTGCTCCCCATCAATAACTGATTCATTGATTGTGCCAGTAGATTGTTCCCCATCTATTATTGTTTCATTGATGGTGATGATATTCGTTATATCAACATTGTCTTTGTCCGTAACCAGCATCTTCGATGCTGAATTACTTTCATTGTTTAACGAAGTATCTGGCGAAGAGGAGGTGCTCTTTATTAATGAGCTTTCCACAAGATCAAAACTAGAATTCTTAATATCCTCGCTGGAATCCTTTGACTGTGTTAACTCATCTTTCATGTTGTTTGAAGATAACGGTTGCGGGATGCTGGAAATACTTTCATTGTCAGATTCTTCTTCTCCCTCCTCAGCTTGATTCATTTTTATTATGTCTTTGAATGACAAAGCGACATCTTTTACTTGAGGGACACATGCAGTACCTCCACTACTAGAGGGCTTTGACTCTTTAGTATCTGACAGAATGGTGTGATTTGCTTCGATATTCTCATCACAGTCAACATCATTTCCTGTAGATGTCATTTTCATGATGTCACTCATTGATAAAGCAGTACTTTTCACTTGGGCTCTTTTACTGTCCCGTGGCTTGATCAATGCTGGCCCATCTTTGGAGTCCGAATCCATGGAGTCATCTGTCATGTTCATGCACAGAATTTGTTTCATTGAGAATGGTATTGTTCCAGACGCCTTATCTAATCCTGGTTTCACATTTTGTTGGTCTGCGGAGTCTGTGATAGATTGATTGAAAAAGTTTGTGGGGACAGGGGAGGATGAGGCTGAGCTTGTCGGTACCAAATGATTCATGAGATAAGGACGTGTACCCATATTTGAGGAGCCGTTACAACCGGGTTTAATGCGATTCTTGTGACAACCAGAAAAATTAAGATTTCTGCACGAAGCTGAAGTTTTAGTCTCTTTCTTTTGTTGATCCTTATTTTTTATTTGTATTAATTTTTCAGCCGGTGAGATTGCTACTGGTGGTGAGGATTCGGTGCCTTCTCCATCAGGAGGAGTTGTAAATGACATTGTTTCTAGAGAGGATGTAAAATCATGATTGTGATCGCTGATAACTCTATCACTGTAGAATGTCGTCATATCGTTGAGTCCTGATGTTTGATCTTGGCTAACGGGTGATGCCGGGGAGTCTTGGGATTCTGTCAAACTGGCCAATGTTGCCATGTGCAGTAGACTCAAACTATTTAGTAACTTATTATTGTTACCAGCCCCTTTCTTTCTTCTCCCTCTTGCTGGCCTTTGGTTCGACTTCTTAGAGACCACTTGAGAACTGATTCCATGTTTAGTTTTAGCAGAGACTGATTTCCCACCAGGTTTATCTTGGACACGGTCAAATTCTTGCATATCTTCATTGTCACTGGAGCTAGAGGATGAATCAATGCCATCCATGTGAAAAGTGTACTTAGTCTGTTTTCTCTGCCTTAGTCTCTTAGTCGAGGGAGGAGGAAATGGACTACTTCCTCTTTCATCATTTGAGCTTGTACCCCACCCTACAAGGAAATCTGTTTCCTTCCTTTTCTTTTTCCTGCCCTTTCCCATTTTTGTTATAATTTCAGGGCTCATGGTAGGTGTTTTTTCCTTAGATTTTGAGCTCTTCTTTCCTTTCCCATTCGCTATTTTCACTGACAATAAGTCATTATAAGTTACATCATTGTGTGATGCACTTTCTGGTGGTGATGGTCTCTCCGTTTCAAAAACATTTATCTTTACAGTGCCATCTGGATCCTTTTGATGAATAGATTCTACTTTTTCTTGACACCTTTTCTGGTCAGTTTCCATTTTCTCAAGATTGATTTCTCTCTCTTCACCAACAACCTCCGACTTGCCTCCTCCATTTAATTCGGATTTGTCAGTCACTTTATCTTTGATTTCGTTTTCCTGACCATAGATTATGGATTTACTTTCAGATTCCAACTCATACATTTCTATTGCAGTATTACAATCTGTATCAGAGTCGGCCTCTTGGCCATGAGTTGGGATCAAGTTCTCTTTTTCCTGTATTTCTAACTCTGATTTGTATTTTTCCTCCTCATGTGTTTTTGCCTCACTACACAAATTCAAACCACAGACTTGTAATTCAGGCATTACTGATTTGCTGCTTTCAACAATTGTGTCATCAGAGTCAGGATCTGAAGATATGTCCTCGTAAAATGCCATCTGACGTTTTATAAATTCATTTCTATCTTCAGAGCTTTCCGTTACTCTAGGGAAAACAACAGGTGCTGGTTGGTTTGCCATTAATGATGAAGAAATGTTTTCAGTGTTACTCCCAGTTATAGAATCACTCTGTAAAATTTTGCAATCCATTATGTTCGACAAGTCTTTTCTTGATGTGTCACCATGAAATTCATCATCTTTTCCCTCATCTTCCACTGTGTTTGAATTTTGAATAGACATGCTATCATTGATGTTGACGTGTGTATTTTTCTGTTCCTTAAAAAATGTTGTTTTCTGTTCTCTACTAAATGTGATGTTAGAATAAGGAGACGATATACTTTCAGCTGGAGTAATTGGACTGAAATTGGGGACTTCAATTGTGGGAACCAAACTAGAACTACAACCTGCAGTTTTCTGAAGAGTTAAATCAATATCATTCTTTTCACTTTGATCAGAACTCTCCTCGGCAGAGGGGATTTTAGATGGTATGTCAGCCATGGAAAAGGTCTCAGACTGATTCAATCTTTCCATGATCAAATCTTTTTTGATATCTAATTCTTTGGCTTGTTGAACTTTGCCTCTTAGAATGATGTCCTCCAAATAATCATCTTCATCATCAGAACTGGATGAATAATCCTGAACATCCTCCTGTTTAGCAATGTTGTCATGGAAGGTGGCTTGAAAATGGACAAATGATCTCTGCATTACCCCTGGGAAGAACAAATTATTTTTCCGTTTTGTTCTGGGACTTACATTAATCCAACCTTTTCCACCTTGACGTTTGATGAAAGTTTTCTTTAGTTGACAGAAAAATGGAGTTTCTGGTGAGGTTGATGCACTATCTGGTGGAGCTACCTGTAAATGATGTGGACTTGCATCAACTTTTGACATCATTTCTTCCTCTTGAGTATTTATTGTATTTTTGTTGTCATCATCCACATTGTCAATAAATATCTGCACAGATTGAAAAGTGTTGGTATCATTCATATCTGCATCATTCAGATTTATGTCATCATTATTGGCTTCGGCATGGACAGACTCCCTAACAACATCCCTCTGAGACAAATGCATAAAGTGATTTGCATCAGCATATTCTCCAATTTCCACTGAAATTCTGGGAATCTTCACCAGCATCTTTTGATGACCTTTAAATTTGTTTACAATAATGTAATGTATACCTTCTTTTCTACAATGTTTTTTCTTTCTCTCTTTAACCTTGCTGTCAACATCGGAATTGTCAGCACTTTGCTGAACAGATCTCAATTTGGCCTGTCTCAGACTTTGCCGAAGAGTTCCTAGAGCTTCCTCTTGACAGTTGTTTGTCTCTAAAAAAACATTGTCTTTTTCCATTTCAATTTCATTTCCACAACTTTGCAGCAAAGGTTCATTGCTAGACCACTGATTAATAACAGTCGAGAAATTTTGCTTTGGAATTTTCAATCGAAGTGATTTCCAATTCTTATTCCTTTTCTTGCTTCTTTTATCTGTACCATTATTACAAAGGTCAGTTTTTGTTGTGATGATGTTGACCGACTCTGATGATTGCTCAGCAAGGTCAGTCTCTTTGCTACAATTTTCACCAATTCTTTGATCCAATTTTTCAAAGTGTTTTAAGGAAACAACAGAACTCTCTTTAATTCCTTCACAAAATGTCATTTCTGTTTTCTTTACAGCAGTTTCTTCACGTGTATTTTCACAACTGTTAGAAAGGAATTTCCGAAGGGATGATCTCTTATTTCTTTTTCTCCTCGATTTTCTGTGTTTAGTTTTCCTTATCCTATTGAACACTTGGTGCTGAGAATACTGAGATTCTGACAAATCATAATTCCTTTCACAAAATCTGTCTCTAAGTTCTAAAGCAGAATTAACCATGAAGGTTTTGGATGACCTATTAATAGAATCATCATCCATATTAATGTCGTTTTGACATGTAGAAGGAAGATTTGTTTCAATATCTTGAGCATGGACATTTTTAAACTGCGCAGTCGCCCGGGTATTGACAAGACAAGCTGTGGTAGAAGCAGTGGTGGTGGTGGTGGTGGCAATTGGAAGTGTGATGTTTTCATCATCATCATCACCACTACCACTGGCTTGTGACAACTTATCTGTGTCAATGGTATGTGTTATTGGCCCATGCTGTCCCGGGGAGCGCAACCCGTTTTTTTGATTCGGTGCATTTGGTGCTGAGGTAGTTGGGTAGGCGTTACTATCCTGCATTCCATTCTCCATTTGCATTCTGTCAGGATTTATCACCTGCTGTTGTTGATGATGTTGCTGTTGTTGTTGTTGTTGTTGATTATATAAATAAAATCCTGAGGAGTTATTATAATTGTAATACGGCTGATGAGGTGAAGAATTGATATTGTATGGAGTGCCCGGATGAGATCCTGAGTTGATATTGTACGGAGTACCAGGTGGAAATGAGGAAGGCGAGTTCATTGTGTTTAATGCCTGACCTCCGGTATAATGTGGCATTACAGGGCTATTAGCAAAAGTGCCGTTTCTTGTATTCGTAAAATTATAATGACCTGGAGATGCACCTACTGGCAATGTTACATATTGATTCATTCTCGGCTGATGAGGATGAGGGTGACCATTGTCCAACAATTGCTGCTGGTTCTGAACACTGCCACTGCCCATCATAGGATTAAAATAACTGCTCGTATTTCCATTACTCGTGCTTGGACTTGTACCACAGCTGCTAGCACTGCTACCGTGACCTATTTGTTGGTAACCAGCACTCGATGAACCCATTGGGTAATGTTGGCGTGGCCAAGGTGGCATAGTGCTATTGTTGGCATTCATGCTTGATGGTGCTGACGGGGGTGTATTAGGCGTAGGACGTGAAGTGATACTTCTTGGTGACAATGCTGGGCCTGAGGGAAGAGAGCTGGGTGGAGCCACTTTGTTTGGGGGAAAATCTGTATCATAACTCGACAAAGAGGAATGACCATCATCGCTGCCGTAACCAGAACCACCACTTGAACGAGATGAACTGGCAAGTGGGATATCGAGGTTAACCCTGCTTACAGACCCGTCACACGAAGACAAATTGGGAAGAGGTAGTGTAATATTGTACTTAGCAAGATCTGTCTCAGACAACCGCACCACATTGACAACTTCTTTTCCTATCTTGAGCAGACTGTACTTTCGGGCATCCATAGGATGCATCCGAAGCACTTTTAGATTATGCCTTTTTCGAGCTTGAGCACTCCTATAAAATTTCAGCCTTTTAAAAAGATGAGTAGGAACATGAAAGGTGTAGGTATATGCTGGGTTATGGCTGGAGCCAGTTGTCCCATCACTGCTGTGAACAATGTCCCGACATAACATGTCCACTGTCTTCATCTTTGTCTGTTTCCCTCCTCCTTTCAACTGATGACTGTTATTTCCAAAAGATGGATTTGATGCAACAGTTGTCTTTGCCTGCATCAGTCCAGTAGCAATTTCATAATCCATGCGATCTGATTCCTCTGATGAAGTCATTCCAGACATATCAAAACTGGACCTGCTTGATTTACCAGCTGGCTCTAAAGTTATAAATTCTTTGTTGTCGGGACTGTCTCTATTAATTCCTTTTGGAGAATAGACACAACTTTGTTCTTCATTAGCTGCACTTATCAACTGTTGATTGTTATTTGTGCTGGCTTCTTGGTGCTGCTGCTGACCGAGGCCTGTGACTAGACTCGATGTTGCACCATCATCGCCCCAAAGTCCATCCTCAGACATCAAACCTAAGAGACTCGATAAAGTTTCACCTTTTTCTTCAGACGGTGCATTACTATTATCTATGAAGTTTTCTGTCTCATTCACCGACATTTGAGTAGATCCAGTTGAAGATATTGAAGCTTGTGGTGAAGCAATTTGTATGCCTCCATATGAAGATGAATTATTTGGGGAAGAATAAGTGTAAGGGGATGGTGCACAATCTGCACTGTAGGATCTCTGTTGGAGTCGAGGTCCTGGGTTATCGTTATCATTAGAAGACATTTGATGCATCTCTACATTGTTTGTAGTGTAATCCTGCTTCTGCCACTGTTGTCCTCCCCACTGGTGCTGTTGTTGTTGCCACTGACTGACAGGCGAGTAGTGCTGCTGCATTGAAGAATTGACCGGCTCCAGATTTCTAGGAGGGTAAGAGCCATAGCCCATAGGAGAGAAGGGGGGAACTGAATGATGTGGAGGTCTTTGGCTCATGGGCCTTCCCCCACTGAACATGTGGGGCATATTTGACATTCCTTGTGGCCTGAACATCGGTCCACCAGCCATATGTCCTGGTACTGTGGTTGGAGATGTGGTCAGACTAGCACTTCGTTGTCTCATGCCTTGTTTGGCTACTTTGCTCTTGGACGGCTTCTTTTTGCCTTTATTAGCACTTGGTGAGGAGATCATGGTGGTTGAGGAAGGAGATGTGGTCCCACTGTTCAAACTCGGTTTTTTCATGACATTGTTTTTGTCTTCATTGACAGAGGTAGGTGTTATGTTAACTTTTGCAGGAGATTCTTCCATCAAGAGCTGTTGGATCATGGGTGTGGTGCATGGATCGGGGGCAGAATTGGTTTCCTCTCTGACATTGAGAGAGCTCTTAAATTCTGTGCTGTTTGCTGATTGTATTTGTTGAGATTCTGTAAATTGGCATTTCAGGTTGTTATCCTGAAAATCATTGTTAGACGTCTGAATGGGTTGCTGTATTTCTGGTGTAGAGGCTGTGTCAGAAAGTCCTGTGGCCATTTCTTTATCTTTTTCTAAAGGGCCAATTGGTGTAAGTCCTGAGGATTGTGAAGCTGCACCCTTTGAAGGAGCAACTGCCCGTGCATACCCAGGATTTTGGGCTGTAGGGATACTGCCTTTTCTCACATCACATTGCTTCTTATTACTACTTTTTTGTTCATCCTTTGATGAAAGTTTCCTCCCACCCTTAGCTGTATTTGAAGCCCCAGGATAAAGAGATCCCATTTTACCTTGAGCTGTTGTAGAATCAGAGCTGCAGCTAGGCACATTTGGATTAATCATGGCTTGTGAATCTGGTGGCACTTTATTGTTGTGTGAAGGTGACGTGTGTGGGGGGCTGAAATACCCCGGGTGATAAGGATAGCTTGATGGGGACCCACACCAAGATTGGGAAGGAGAGGGATAACGAGAACTCTGAGGTGGAGATTGGTGTGGAATTTGCTGAGGATATAAAGGTGACTGTGGGTAAACTGGAGAGTTTCCTTGACAGACTGGTGGGGTTCTGAAACCATGATGGCCGTGGGGTGATCTGTAGTTAAAGCCACTGGGCGAGAATGGAGGATAATTTTTGCCTGAGGGAACAGCACCATGTGGGGAATGATGATGAGAATGATATGGAGACTGATTGGATGAAGGAAGTGGAGGAGGAGACATGGGGTCTGCTGTTGCTTGCTGGGTGTGAAATGATGGGTTAAGGTTGGGTGCTGCAGCTGCTGCAGGGGATGATGGAGGTGGATACATATGATTGGTTGGTGGTGATTTGTACGGATGGTCAGATGTTGGAGATTGATATACATTATTGCTAGAATGAGTCGATGCAGATGTCCTTGTAGTTGAATATTGATTATAACTTTGTTGTTTGGATTGGTAATAGGGGTGAGCCATGTTGTGGTAAGGGGATGAAGAGTCGTTCTTTGCTTGTGGATCCGTTTGGGAACCACTGTAGGGAGAAGAAGAGGGATGCCCTGGGTAAGACTGTTGGGGTTGGGAAGATGAAGCAGGGTAGTCTGCACAACCTCCAGGCCCCGTCCCAATAGATTGTTGGGGCCTTGAATGGGGGTGTTGAGAAGATGGGGGTGAGGTGTAAGGGTTGTGGGGTGGTGAGTGAAATGGTGACATAGTATTAGGTGTTGTCTGTTGTGAAGGTGATGGTTGTTGTTGTTGATGGGGAGATGCATATGGTTGCTGCTGTTGTTGTTGATGCCAAGAGGAATAAGCATGCTGCTGCTGCTGCTGTTGTAACTGAGGTTGATGCGTTCCCCAAGATGGACTCTTTGCCTGCCAACTACCTGGGGTTCCACCCTGATGTTGCCATTGTTGCTGCTGTTGCTGCTGCTGCTGCTGCTGCTGTTTTTGTTGCTGTTGCTGCTGTTGAGAAGGCCAGTTAGAGTCTGCCGTATAATTATGTTGTGAATTATGTCCTCCCCTCTGCTGTAAGTTACTCGATGAATTATGCTGATTGGCCATGTTTGTGACATCAGATGAGGCATTTGAGTTTTCAGTTAATGAACTCTGCTGATGTATGTTGGCATGACCTGAAAGATAAATGATAAATATAAACGAAATTTAAGATAAACATGGATTTCTCAAAATAGACTTTGATAACAGACTAAAATGATTGGTTAAGTAAGAAGTCAAAGTCGCATGAATTTTTTAAAAATGGAAACAATTCTTTAAACCCTTTTTAAATTTCAAAGTTTGGCATTAAATCTTAATATACTTAACATAACATAACATGTGGTATAGGGCAAAATAGGATAAGATCCCTTGAATGCCCTTAATATTAATTAGTAATGCCATAAATCTATTGATTAAATATTACAATAATGATACACTTGGTAAAGATAGTATTTCAACTTAAATGTACTCATGTGGTGTACAAACATATATCTTTAACCGTGACATGCAAAGCACACACACACACACACACACACACACACACACACACACATAGACACGTGTATAGAAGATAACCATAATAATATAACAATGCATAATATATACATACAAGATTGAAAGCCATGTCAACAGCAGAGCAAACACGTATTATTCGTCATATATAAATCTCTCATCATATAATTCCCTGTCTACTAACACCTTGAAATAATCCATAGATTTTGCATTCTTTGTTTCAAATTTCAAACTGTTCCATTTCTGAACAATACGAATACCGAACCAGTTTTGTCTTATGTTTGTTTTGCATCTAGAGACAAAAATCTTAAACTTGTCCCCTCTAGTAAAAGTAATATTAGAATATGAAAAAAAATCAGAAAAGTCTATCCTATCCATACCATGTACCAATCTATAAACCTGAATTAAATCCCCACGAATTCTTCTATATTTCAAACTGGGTAAGTCAAGAAATTCTAACCTTTACTTAATCCCTTCCTTACTATCAAAAGGAAAATCATCAAATTTGTTAAAATTAATAAGATACAACCAACAACTTTTGTATACAGAATTTCTTTTTTTTATCAGATAACTTGATGAGTTTTTGTTACAGCAATCCAGATCTTCACCCTGTGTTTTCTGATAGATTTTATAACTTATTTAATGCCAAGTTTATAACATTAACTTGTGGCTTTTGATTTGCTTTATAAAAAAATAATTTTAATCTTGAGTGTATGAGAGATGGCATGATAAAATCATGCAAATGACATATAAAGAGCTAAGAAACTGTTACGATTTAAGCAATTGAATTTTTTTTTTTTTTTCAATTTTATAAATCATTAACAAGATGGATGAAAAAGAGACTGGTGTCTGAGACGTACTTGTTATCTTGTCGGAAGCACCGTCAAACTGCGGGACGGGAAGAAGATCAATATCATCTTCATCATCATCATCATCATTATCCTCCTCATCAGTTTTCATAATAATATCAGGACTTTCACTTCCTTCTCTAATCTCTTCTAAATCAGGTGGCTCTCTGGGGAAAAAAGCATTGAAAAAAGAATGAGAAATTGCTTGTTTTTTCATCTATCTTCTTTTTTTTTTTCTTGCCCATTTATGATAAAAACATTTTTAAAACAAAGTAACAAACTGTTATTGAGCCAAAGAATTTATCTTCAATGCCAAAATAGAAGAGAGGCAAAATAAAGGAAAGAAATCCTTAATAAATAAAAAGTATATACAGCAGACTTTTATCTTTTCCCTTTCAATTTCATGTTCTTTTCATTTCTTTTATTTTTAACTCTGAGAAGCAACTACCGGATTAAAATATTTTAATCGATGACAGCAATGCCATTTTCAAACATATTATATTTACAACTTCAATGCAAGATTTCCAACCTATTCTTTTACGAATGATTACTTATAGTCTAACCTGTGCCAGACAAGCAACGTCCATTCCCTTGCTAAATTTCTTCATAGATGACCCTTTACCAATCATCCATTTTTTTTTTTTTTCAAACTTTTTTTTTTTAATTCAAGGAATCTCATCATTATCATAGCACATCATCATACCATTGACTGCCATTGGCCAATAAACTTCCTTTATCTAAATTGCTATGCCTGCCGCCTGCCTCCCCCTTACCTTTTTTATCTCCTCCCCTTTTTTTCTTAACGCACATACTAAAGAATATCTTTTTAACTTGTTTTTTACGCGTTATGTTTATCTTGTACTTTTTTCTCCAGTATTTTTACTCACACTTCATTCAAAAAATATTTCAATTGTATGCAAAAACAAAATTTTTTAATCTAAGACCATGACCCCCCCCCCCCCCTCCAAAAAATATATGTGTAAAATTAAAAAATAAAGCAGACCATCTGGGGGGGGGGGGGGGGATGAGTGTACTGTAATTCTGACATTGATCCCACAGATTAGCCATGAACCTGACACATCTCAAGATAAAACTCCTATTTTTCGGACTCCCATTTTAAGAATTAAATCTAACCTGTTGTCTTGTAGGTTAGCGTACTATGTTGTTAAAAACTGTCGATCCAATTTTGGCATGACATATGAACAAAGGAGGATAAACGATTGAGTGATACGACAAGCAGTCATCTTAACTGTGCAATTTCAACTTTGCTAATTTTCCTTCTATCAATGAGAGATTAAGAAAAAAAGTAAATGACAAAGAATTTAAATCTAGCGACAGTGTTGCAGCCCATTAAATTGGATCTTAGTGACAAGGATAGGTTAACCTCCTGACGGTATCTTCCTTACTCTATTATGGTGTCAACTAGCCCCATTGACAAAAGTAGCCCCATTGACAAAAGTCACCTTGTAATTGGCAAATAAAGGGAAAAAGACAACCATCATATATACTGCCCAGTGTCTATCATACAATGCACTATACAGATTTGACAGCAAAAAGATGGAATAGTTTTTTGGGGTTTTTTTAACTACGCCCTTCCGCACGATACTGCGAGATGCGCCGCCTAGGCATACTACGAAGGAACATAGATTATCCATCAAAAAAACATCTGATGTTGTCAACAGGAATTGCCAAGTCCAAAGTGAGCAAATTGGGGGTTATTAATCTTGCCCCAAGGAAAAAAAAAAACGAACATGCCTGAAGTGGGGCTCGAACCCAGGACCTTCTGGGTCACAGTGCAACGCCTTAACCACTCGGGGACTTCAGCCCGATGGAATATTAAAATTGCAATATATCAACCAGTTTGTTAAAACATAAAATTGTGATAAATATCAGGGATATTGTTGAACAGAAACAAAACGAAATTCAATTTGTCTGTATACATATCTGTTGATTCCCATTTTACCCCTTCCATAGAATCATTGTCATGTTTTAAAATCTAATTTTATCAGCAATGTTGGAATATTTTAGGATAAAATTTCCCTTTACTTCTCTATATATAACCACAGACTGTTTCTCACAATGAGAGCAGTGACAGCGATCAGGTTTCATTGAAGCTCTTACTTTTCTTTTGTATAAAAATTTACCATCAGTAACACACTTTATGGTCACCTGGAACAACTACAAAAGACGTCTAACTTCTACATCATGGCACAAGACCGAAGGGCTAGAGCCCAGGTGGTCGCTGGTTCCGATAAGTAAGTAAGTTAAAAAATTTACAGTCTGTAAATGAAATATTTTATTTGACCAGGTAGTAAGAGTACACTCTTGTCCCGTCTGCAAAGATTCAAGGGGGGTCTTACTTGTCCTTCTGTCCTGTATTGTCGCCAACAGCTTGTGACATCATGATGGTTTCCTCCTCTTCCTTCTCAACCTCCTCCTGATCCAACACCAGGGTGGCATTCAATATACTGTCTTGATTCTCCAGGACTGCAACCTGCTGGCTGGTTGAGGGGCCCGCAGCATCTTCCTCTAGAATGGCTGCCAGTATTCCAGCCACTGTCAAATCTTGGGAATCTAGGAATTAAAACAAATAAATATGAACATTTCTATAGCCCATTTCCACCGATTCATCAGGCTCAATGCACTTTCCAATTCTTCATTTATTCCCCCAGTATATGCAGTAATATTCACTTGTCTAGTACTATTTTTGTAACAGTACTCATATCTTTCACCACCTATAGCAAGGTATTCATTCATATTTGATTCAAGTGAAGTAATGTTTACAAAGTGCTGTACCCAAGGACACAACAACGGACCTATTTTTTTTATTGCATAAGTCCGCTGGAATTTCTCATTAACAATAATATTTCTTTATATTTTAAAATCTATGCCTATATAAAAAAAGTATCTAATACATTAACATTTTTGATAATACATGCTTGTTTTTTACAAAAATTTCCACAAGATATTTATAAAATGATTCTATTATAACTAGAAAATGTGTAAAAATGTAAACATTATTTCTTTGCCAAATTCTGAACTTTGAACTTTGCAAATTACCAGTAAAAGATTTCTCCGATTCTTTGAGAGCAAAGCTTTGACTAGAGGCCATGACCTTTGTGATTGAATCCAGACTGACAATGGCAGGATGATCACCGTCATCATCATCGCCTCGTGAGCTTTCATCTCTCTCATCATCATCCTTTTCTCCAACACCCAAGATAACTGTGGACTGTGAACTAGTCATAGAATCTGTAAAGAGAGAATTCATTATTTTAACAAAATGATAATAATAATAAAAAAGAATTAAATCAATTCATTAATCACTAACTATACATTTATATTTTATTGGTATGATAAGCAGAGTAAAAAGAATGACTCAGTCAAGATATCACCTCTATAACAGCCGTAGAGCATTACAATGGATTAGAAAAATTTACCTTCTCTAGACAAATGTCTTTCAACTTGAGATGCCGCAATGGAACTTTGAGACTCATCCATTTCATTTGTACTTTGAGTGTCCCTATAATCAAACATAATTAAATATGAAGTTTAATATCCTTCTGTAGACTTCACAACTTTTCAAAAACAAAAGTAGGGGAAAATTTTAAAGGAAATCTGGGAAATGAATGAAGATGATAATGATGATGTGGATAATTTTTTTTGTTTGTTTGTTGCTTTAGGTCTCTTCCAACACAATTGAGGTTATATGAGAGACCGCTGAAACAAAAAAACAAGCAATCCAACAAAAATAGTACAAATGTAAATCAAAATCATAACCTAAAGATATCATAAGCTAAATTATAAATAACCAAGAACAAACAGGCAGAAGATTTACAGAAAAAAAAATATCCCCTGTCAAAAATACAATCACAAACCAAAGAAGCAGGATAGGCTAGTAAAGAGAAGAAGAAACGACATCACTATCGGATCGTACACCCATGCGAACATCATAGGCATATGATTCAAGGGTGATGCTCCCATCCAACCACCCGCGATGATGTGGATAATGATGATTAAGATGATGATGATGATGATGATGATGATGATGATGATGATGATGATGATGATGATGATGATGATGACCTTCCTGGAATAGAAAGTCTTTTAAAGAAATCAGGAAAATAGATGGAAATTGTGGGAAATCAGGATTGAGGACAAACATCAAGAATCTTTGATATCTGTTCAGATAAGGTCACTTGATCACTTCAAAGCATAATGGAGTGTGATGTTTTGTACATTTATGATAACTATTAGACACTATTAACTAAGGCAAGTTAAGTGTTGTTAACAAAATCCATCATGCTTTCTCTACACACTAAAATAGAAGTTGTCACAACTGAAATTAATTTTATCAGAAACCCACGTTAACACCCGAGTATTTTGAGAATAACCAAATATGACATAACTGATGTACTTGCCTCAGGTCTTGTTGTTGTTTGACAATGTCTACAAATTTATCCAACAATTCTTTTTCACTTTCGCTCAATTCAATTCCTTCACGTTCTGAAAAGATAATGCCATTTAAAATGGTACATTTAACAATGGGAAATTATAGAAAACAGAAATATCAGGGGAAATATAGGATGTCTTCAGGAAAAAAAAAGATGAAAAATCGAATGCAAACCAATTCATTCCAAGCATATTTAAATAAAAATAATGGGGAAAACCCTTGTCTTAACATTATCCACACTGTAAAACAAAACAATGCAATTGAAAATATACTATTGACGCGGATTGCTGAATCGAGTGAAAATTACTGCTGATGGTGATTGTCTTTCTAATAAATTTAAATGATTAATTACAGGAAGATGCTGTGTCCATTCCAGTAAATCATTTTGGAAAGTAAAATGATCAAAAGATATCTTAAAAATCTTAGCATTTTACTATAAAAATAACGCTTATCTAGCTAGCTACATCCACATCTAGAATTTAAAGTTAATTCAAATTCTTATCGGTTTCATTCTGCAACAAAATTTTGTTCAAAATAAATATCAGAAACAATCTGTATTTTTTTTTAAGTTTTAGATTTAATACATTTACACTAAATATTATCAATATTAACATTTTACAATCTATGGTATAAATATTGCAATAAATTTCTATTGAAATAAACAATGAGCACGATCGAGGGGTTCACAAAATCCAAATTACAATCCTATGAACAGTCTTACCCTGAGAATCATCAGATATCATTTGAGAGGACAATCCTGCAGCTCGTCGTCGCTGTCTCTCGTCCTCCCACAAGGCTGCCAGACCTGGGTTGTTACCAACATTATCTGAAAATGAAAATTACATTCATTTTAAAATTCTATTTTTATTTTCTCCTTTTTGGACATTGTAACTAGAGAATATAGAAAACGGTAGGGCTGCCTGAAGCCGGTGATCGTAAAATACTAACGAAAGAGTGAAAATAGAGAGGCTTCGTATGGGAACAAAACAGACAATGGACGTTTCGGGTACAAACCCTTCGTCAGCACAATACACAAATTAACGTGGAAAAATGCAAAAAAACTTGTGTCGTCTGCTCTTTCGTTAGTAACTAGAGAATATAGATACCAGTAAATGGGAGTAGACGCTAAATAAAAAATTAATAAGATTGTTATTAATAACAAAATGGAGTTAAATAAGTTTTATTAGTTTTCAGAGAGAATGATGTGGGCCTAAGAAAAACTCCCTGGTATTCTAACACAAATATGGTCCCACTTGATTCTTTTAGGACTTAATGATTGAGAACATTTGATTAAATTGGACTTATTATTTACATTATAATGAAATTAATTTTACTTTCATTCAGGTACTTACTCAAACAAAATCAAAATTTATCTTTTGACAAGCCGTGAATCTGTGAGTGTATAATTTGAACAACTGCAATGCCACCTACGATGGAGTTTCTCTGCATATTTATTTATCTTATAAGATATATTTTTATTTCCTCTTTAAAACTATTTCAGGGACCCGCTCAGTTTTAAAAAATAAGGTCCTGTCAAAAAAAAAATTTTTTTAATTATATTAATCATTCACATATCAATATCAGTGATTTTGGGGTTTGTTTTGTTCTTTTCAATGCTTTATTTATTTGTTTTTCTCCATTGAGACAAATACTGAACTTTTAAAAATCATAAATCAATAAAACAAAACCAAACTTACTCATCAATTCTTGCTTATTAATGATATCTGCTGCAATCACATCCACTTCTAATTCACACGTGCTTTGCCTCTCCACATTATTAGGATGCCAAAACTCGCTGTAAAATTAGAGTTGACAAATGATCAAAAATGTTATTAGAATCATGCAGCAAGCAAAAAAATTTTTTTTAAATGAAAAAGGAAAAGTTAAAGCACAAGACTTCCTTTTTTGACTTGAATTCATTAACCTTTGAACGGATCTAAGGCATTTATATTTAGTCCTAAAATTTAAAAATAGAAAATAAGATGCCAGCCTACAATTAAAAGGAGACCAACAAGCAATGGGGTGATGAGAGGAAACTGGTACATCTCTTCTCAAAGTATTTTTTTAAATAGGGTGGCCAATGAAAAAACGTCAAATGAGGAGATCAGGAATAACATCCATCCTGTAAACAAAATGGTGACCCTCAGAAGATGGAGGTGGAAAGGACGTCCTAAAAATGAAAAGCAGCCACCCCCCCCCCCCCTTACATGTGGCACTATCCTGGGCACCTAGTAGTAACACCTTTGTAAAGAGCTTTCAGTACGTTTAGTGGTATATTGCGCTTTATAAAAGCTCAAGTTAGTAAGAGGAAGACTGAGAAAAACATGAAAAAGGATAGTTGAGATGGAAATGGGAGGTTTACATTCTGGAGGGAGGTCAGGCCATGGCTGCTGCACCTGGGAGAAGATGTGTTCACAGACTTAATTTTCAAAAGGAGGGATGAGAGTAAGTAAGTAAGTAACAAATAAGGCCAGCAATAGAAGTCAAAACCAACATAAATGACGGACAAAACGATTAAAGAATTTACCTTGGTATGGAGTCCTTCGACCAAACCCGAGTGTACGATGATTGGGGTGATGATGATGTTGATGTTGATGATGGTAAAGCATCTGGAACAATTTGTGTAGGGGCTGATGGAAAACTTGAGGGTGGAGATGATGATGATCCTTCACCATCATCAATATTTTCCTTCACTTCATTATCTGAAAAAAAAAATTTTAAAGAGATAAAATCTTTACATCTCCACAACATTAATTTTCAAAGCATCGCACACGTACTTATAAAATAAATAAAAAAGTAAACTTCCCCTTATTCATCCCATAGGGGAAATGCATCTCTAGAGTCTATTCCAAAGGAAGACTGGAATAACCCGGGCGTCGGCCGCAGTGCAGCACCGCAAATTGAGCTTGGGCGAGGTGACTTGCTCAAGGCCACACAGTGCAGCGGCGGGCGATCGAACTCGGTACCTTTTGGGTACGAAGCAAAGACCGTACCACTGAGCCACGCTGTCCCCTAATGTACTTATGTTACAAAAGTCAGTGGATGCAAAAGAACATTCAAACCAGCTGTTTTTCCATCATAATCATAAATAATAAATAAATTTTTAAAAATTCCCTTTATTCATTGCATTGGGGAAATTTGTCTCTAGGATCTATTCCAAGGGAAGAATGGAATAAGCCAGGCATCAGCCGCAGTGCAAAGCTGCAAACTGAGCTAGGGCGAGGAGACTTGCTCAAGGCCACACAAAGTAGCAGGTATTCGAACTCAGTACCGTTCGGGTATGAAGCAAAGACCGTACAGTTGAGCCACGCTGCCCCAAATAACTTTATGTAAGAGATCATGAAACCTATCAAATGACTTAGTGTCATAATACTTAATTTTTTAAAATTGTAAAGACAACTAACTTCATAATTGTGATAAACATATTCAATATGCATTTCCATATGCAATGTTCCTCAAAGCATGAATGGTTGATAAATCACTAAGCGTGTATCCTGAGTAAGCCCCATAATCCTGACCTTAAAGTCTTGACAACAAACGGCATCTTACCATTGTTCTCCCTCCTGAACTTCAAAGCACCAACACTAATCAGATTCATCCCATAGAGGTTGTAATCCATGAACAGCTGTAAAGAAAAAAAAATTGCAACTAATTAAATAAACATATAAATAAATAAATAAATAAATAAATAAATAAATAAATAAATAAATAAATAAATAAATAAATAAATAAATAAATAAATAGAGAATAATAAAATAAATAAACAAATAAATAATTTGATCAATAAATAAACAAATTAATAAATATGAATTATTTTCTGGAGGTGTGGATCCGATAGCTCAGTTGGTAGAGCACTCGCTTCACACGCAAAGGGACTGAGATCGATCCTCGGTGAAATCAAGATTTTTTTCTGACCCCCCCCCCCCCTCCCGCCCTGTCAACACAGCAGTAAATGGATAGCTGAGTCTCTTAGATTTGGTGGAAAGTACTTTGCGATAGACTAGCATCCTATCCAGAGGGTAGCAAGCAATTGCTATTGTCCGCTTCATGCTCCATGGGCCTTACAGCTCTAAAGGACTACATTTCCTTGGATTTACCAAGTTAAATGCTTCAACTATTCCACTTGCATGCCATATGAAACCAAATTTTTAAAAAAAAATTTTTTTCATTCAGTAAAAGCTGCCTATTAGGCACTCTTTCAATAAATCTCACCGCCCTATACTATAAATGGAGTGGGATAAAGTATGTTGAGTGTTGTATCCAAAAAACACGGAGGTGTTGCCAGTATTTTGCACTCTTTGCAGAGCTGCCTTCTTGAAATTTTAAAAATTCGTAGTTTCCAAGAGAAAGAAAAAGGAAGAAAAACTCAGTTTAAATAGCTTCACAAATAAACAATTTGCTCTCAGCATGCTCCAAAGTCCTGAATATAGCTTTTAACTCACTCAATCCTAGAGTTTTTTTGCTACTTTTCAAAATTGGAAAATATGTCTTAAAAATGAGCATGTACATAGATAGTTTTATTCAACTACCATTAACATGTAGAAATGAAAAAACAGCTTTGATACTACGCCTTTTATTTGTCTCAGAAAAAGGTAATAAATAGGCATGGGGTATAAGTTTAGTAAAAGTAACCCGGGTAAACTACGGATATAGTCGGTGTTAGGGTTAAGTGAGTTAACGAGCTAAACTTTCCTTTTCAACAAAGTTTAAAAATTGAGTCAAAGAGACCTAAGCAGCTCTGTAGCTCCCCATGGCCACTGACCACATTCAATAGAAAAAAAAAAATTAAATTAAATTGAGCTTTATATAGCACAATATCCACTAAATGTGCTCAAAACGCTTTACAAGGGGTCCCTGGTCAACAGCAACATTTAACATGTAGGACGAGACATGACGCCTGTTAGGCGATATTACAATTTTTCGGACAAAGACAACGCTATTAACGGCCAGGTACTCATTTTACACCCGAGTACGGTGAGAGTATGTGAGTAAAGAGCCTTTTCCAAGGACTCAACTATGCGCCGAGTGTGAGGCTCGAACCCAGGACTTTCCGAGTGTCATACCACTAGACCACATAGCCGCACATGTTTGCATTTTGTTACACAAACAATTCAACTGCTTCTGAATGACAATGAGACCTTCAAGGATGTACTACAGACTATCTGTCAAGTACCAGAACTTTTTTTTCTTCCTTTTCTTTTGGAAATGCGCATCAAAAATAATGCTCGGTCCGACTGGATCAGTTGTAATATTTGAAGAAAAAGAAGAAGAAGAAATATGAGACACCATACCGCTCAGACACAGATGCCTCGCATTTACTGAACAATGAAGATGATGATGATGATGATGATGATGATGATGATGATGATGATGATGATGATGATGATGATGATGATGATGATGATGATGATGATGATGATGATGATAAGAAGAGTGATAGTGAAAGTAATAATTATAACAACAACAGAAAGCCTTAACAATAAAATCATCGTCATCATCCTCATCATCACAAATTCATCATCAAAACATGTACTCTATTTTTTTTTTTAAAGGAAGAAGTTTCAAAATTTAACCTGCAATGGATAGGGTACATGAGCTTCATGAGGCTGGAACGGTTTATTCATCACGGCACCACCTAACAACAAATCTGCAGCCCTGAAATAAAAGACAAAAAGATCCATTGCAAATACACATCTTTTACAATCTTTTACATTTTTTATTTATCCCTTTACAATTTTATCCCACACATTAAAGTTGCCAATTCAGGAAAGGAGGCAAAATTTTACTGAACTTTTACGCGAGCACATCACATCCACCAACCACTATCTGAGCATTGAATTCCAGTAAAAAGACATTTAGTACTTAGCTTGTTTAGGGGTTTTTTTTATCAGTAGGATTGGAAAATATACTGAGGTTTTTTAACTTACTGAATTCAGTAAATATACTGAAAACTGGCAACCATGATAAACATTGAGACCTATCAGTTTTACCAAGAGAGATGTAACTGTAACACAATGAGCCTCTAATTTCCTTAATTATAAGATGTCTGTGTTATACAAGTCTATTATTCATTCATTCGTTCACATTCAGTCAGTCATTTAGTTAATCATTCATTCAATCAGCTCAGTCAGTCTATCATTCCTTTATTTAATTTATCCATTTATTCATTCATTGTCACAACAGCATCATCCCATGATATAGACGCTACTTATTCTTATAACGGACCTGCTGATAAATGGAAATGTACTACTAAGTCAATACCATTATGTCCATGAAAAGTACTATGTCTACATTTCTCATTGAAGTTAGTAAAAGAAAATAAAGAGAGAAAAATAAAAAAAGTAAAAGAATTTCTTACTTGCGTATATTGCTGGGATTGTAGAGGTATATCTTCAAAAACTGTTCCTCCTGACTATGGTAGCCGTACATTGGACTGAAGAAAAAGACAAGCACACAAAAAATAAAAGATCCATTTTGTAAAACTTTTGTTATCCATTTTAACACTTTAACCCATTTTCTTTTTCTTTTCTTTTTTTTTAAGACAAAATTTCCACGATCATTATTTAACCGTGAAGACAGCAGTAACAGCCATGGGACTCGAGATTCAATGATCTCAAGTGAAAACTGAATCACATATTGAAATAATTACACAATATTCTGAATGACAAGTCTCAAGGCTGGTAGGACTGTGGTTATATTCAGATAAATAATAGGAGTAATTTTTGTTCGATCAGGTTAAAGTAAACCGAACTCAAGCCTTCAAAGTGTCATAAAACAACATATATTCAAATGAGAGCTAAAAATAAATAAAAAGAAACAGAAACAAAGAATAAATGTTTGAGCCATTTCAAGATAAATGTTTCCTTTTAGGCTAAAAAAAAAAAGGCTGCCCACATCAATTCCATTTTGAAATTCAACGAGTTTTCAAGGAGTTTTTAAAAATTCAAGAAGTAAAGCAACGAATTATCCCTTCGACACTTAAGTTTATCCAATAGTGGGGACACCTCGGACACCTCAACTCAGTGTAAGGGCCTAAAGTTCACATTCCTTCAACTTAGCTGAAGATATCAATGCATTTGATTGAACAATAAATTTCATATTATTCAAATACTTTGCCATATTGTCAGCTATTTTTTCCCCAGAATTTTCAAAGATCTGAATGTTTACTGTTCACGCACCAACGAGTGTGTGTTTGAAGAAAGAATGAAAGACTAATAGATAGATAGATATATAGATGGATAGGAGAGAGAGAGAGAGAGAGAGAGAGAGAGAGAGAGAGAGAGAGAGAGAGAGAGAGAGAGAGACAGAGAGAGAGAGAGAGAGAGCGAGAGAGAGAGTTTGAGGTCAAAGTGTTTTTGATGACCTATTATTGGTAAGTACTGTAAGATGAACATGAAAACGAATCCTAACTTTTAAAAATGAGCGCAATTTATTGATTTGTGAGTGTGTGTGTGTGTGTGTGTGTGTGTGTATGTGTGTGTGTGTGTGTGTGTGTGTGTTTGTGTTTATGTGAAGAGTGAGAGAGAGAGAGAGAAAGAGAGTGAGAGAAAGAAAGAGGTGGCAGGGATGATGATGATGATATCGTGGTGGTTGTAGTATTATTGGCAGAGATGCCCATACGGTGATGGTTGTGGTGGTGTTGGTAGTAACATTAAGCCAAAGAAGAGTCTGTGTCCAAAACATTTACACGTTTATTGTTACAAATTAAAGCCCTTTATTTTACCTCTGTGCTAGGCTTTCTGTTATAGGCCTTTACTAGCAAAAGCGAGCATAAAATGAATCCTTTAGGGGAAAAGAATGGTTCTTTGTAGACTTTTGTTTATTTGTTTTGTTATGTTCCCCCCCCCCCCCCCCCACCCCTCCAAGTTTCTGTCTTTTCTTTGTTTTATTTTTCTATTTGTTTTGTTCTTTAGGTCTGTTTTTATTTTTATTTACTTTTTCTTGTTTTTTTTTTGTTTCTTTTGTTTTTTTTAATGGGGGGGAAGGGGGTTGTGTATGGTTTGGAATTTTTTTTTTTTTCAATATTTGTTCAATGAACAAATTTACTTATATAATGTTTACCCCTAGGTTACAAGACAAAATGAAATCGTTATTGATTAGTACATAGTAAAAAATAAAATTAATTATGGCTTTCCGAATATATGTTTTTGTATCATATTTGGACTTCACAGACATTTGTATCACCAATTGACACAAGGAGCTCGACAAATTGCTTTATTTTTAACAATTTATGATGAGAAAATAACAATATGATCTTATGATTACTACAGCTACATTAGCTTCCCTTTTCCGACTTTTATGTTTCAACTGCATTAGTTATGGTCGCCTAAAATGGGTCCTTGCCAGTTATGTGTTATTAGTTTGTTTTTTGTTTTGACTTATTTTGTTTGTTTTTTTTGTTTTTTGGGGGGTTTTTTTTGGGGTTTTTTTTTTGGGGGGGGGGGGGTATTTTATGTAGGGTTTTTTTTTTCTCTCTTCGTTTTGCCAAAACACAGAAATATGTGTCACTTTTCAAGTTGATATAAATAGTGAGAATTTCGTGAAAACCAATGACCTCTATGAGGGATTTAGATATAAAAGAAAGAGAAAAATATATAAAGCTAAATGACATTAACTCCATTCATCCATTAGAGAATTGGGCTGGGGAGAGAGGAAGAAGGGGGGGGGGGGGGGATAGTGCATAGTATTATTTGCACTCGGTACGGAAACGGTCAAAAAGACGGAGAGCGTTTGTGAGGTTCCAGGGCTGTAAAGGTGCCATATTGAGTTTGTCTTGTTGGCTTGGGACCGATCAAAAAGCCCTTAAAATATTTAACATGAATGGAGAGTGAACTCGCTTTTCAGAATGGTTAGACAATTTAACTATTATTATGATATTGTAGTCTACACAAACAAACCACTTTTTTTTCTTTTGAATCATAATATTTGGACTTCACGGCCATTTTGCCGTATCGCCAATTAACACAAGGAGCTAGAGAACTTGTCTTTTTCAAAACAATTTATGATGACAAAACAACGATATGGTCTTATGTTTACTACAGCCGTTTTGTCCCACATATAAAAAGATTAAGATGCACCCCCCCCCCCCTCCCCCCTCCCCCCGTATTTGATTGGAAGTCATCAGTGATATTTCACCTAAGTTTTCTGTCCAGGATGACAAAATGAGATTCATCAGCTAAAGGCCGTATAGTGTAAAGTATCAACTGCTGCAGGCAATAACAATAATAATAATAATAATAATAATAATAATAATAATAATAATAATAATAATAATAATAACAATAATAATAATAATAATAATAACAATAAATAATAATAATAATAATAAAATAATAATAATAATAATAATAATAATAATAATAATAACAATAATAATAATAATAATAATAATAATAATAATAATAAATTAATAAAATAAATAAATAAATATTGAAAATAACAAATATACAACCAAACGATTAATGAAATGAAACCATTCCTACAACATCATAGAACTGATCACATCTCTTATATGCCATGTTTTTTTTAAATATCATATATCTACATTTTTCTATGATATGATATGTAATAGACCAGCTTGAACTTGTGAAATAATCGGAAATCAAAGAAAGAAGAGGGGGAGGGGGGGGGGGGGGAAGCGCCATCGATGCTGGCATAAATATCATTTTTGTGTTCCCGCCTTCTCACTTCCACTATCTTTCCTACTGTATTTCGTCATTCTAATTTCATTTTCTGTTCTTTATTTTTTCTCTTTGGTGTTTGTTTGCGCGTGTCTGTGCGTGTGTGTGTGTGTCTGTATGTGTGTTTATTTTTGTTTTCCTTTTACATATTTATTTTGTATGGGAGTGTATCTGTGAATGCTTGTGTTTATTTTTTTCATTTTGTTTATTTCGTATGTGAGAAAGCGTGTGCGTGTGTGCGTGTGTGTATGTGTGTGTGTCTGTATGTGTGTTTATTATTTTTTTCCTTTTACACAGTAATTTTGTATGGGAGTGTATGTGTGAATTATTGTGTTTATTTTTTTCCTTTTATTTATTTCGTAAGTGAGAAAGCGTGTGCGTGTGTGTGTGTGTGTGTATGTGGGTGTAGGTGTTTATGTTTTCCTTTTATTTATTTTGTATGGGAGTGTGTGTGTGTGTGTGTGTGTGTGTGTGTGAGTGCGTGTGTTTATTTGTTTCCTTTTATTTATTTCGTAAGTGAGAAAGCGTGCGTGTGTTTGAAGGGGGAGGGGAGGTCGGGGGGGGGGGGATCTAAACAAGTCTACCTCTCGAGGAAAAAATCAATGTCTAGCTATATATTATTATTATCATTATCTCCATTATTCCGATCATCGGCTGATATTTTCCATGGTGATAAATAAGTTTCATTTCTATTATTTCTAAACCTGGACCGCGACTCATTATCTACAACCGATCATGTCGTTATACCAACCTTTCATAGGATGATGATGATGATGATATTAACTGAAGAGGAGGAGGAGGAGTAGGAGGAGGATGAGGAGGAGGAGGAGGAGGAAGAGGAATGAGAAGAAGAAAAAGAAGAAGAAGAAGAAGAAGAAGAAGAAGAAGAAGAAGAAGAAGAAGAAGAAGAAGAAGAAGAAGAAGAAGAAGAAAGAAGAGAAGAAGAAGAAGAAGAAGAAGAAGAAGAAGAAGAAGAAGAAGAAGAAGAAGAAGAAGAAGAAGAAGAAGAAGAAGAAGAAGAAGAAGAAGAAGAAAGAAGGAAGAAGAAGAAGAAGAAGAAGAAGAAGAAGAAGAAGAGAAGAAGAAGAAGAAGAAGAAGAAGAAGAAGAAGAAGAGAGAAAGAAGAAGAAGAAAGAAAAGAAGAAGAGAAGAAGAGAAAGAAGAAGAAGAAGAAGAAGAAGAAGAAGAAGAAGAAGAAGAAGAAGAAGAAGAAGAAGAAGAAGAGAAGAAGAAGAAGAAGAAGAAGAAGAACAAGAAGAAGAAGAAGAAGAAGAAGAAGAAGAAGAAGAACAAGAAGAACAAGAAGAACAAGAAGAACAAGAAGAAGAAGGACAAGAAGAAGAACAAGAAGAAGAACAAGAAGAACAAGAACAAGAAGAAAAGGATGAAGCGGGGGGGGGGGGGGAGATCGATGATGATGATGATGATGATGATGATGATGATGATGATGATGATGATGATGATGATGATGAAGAGGTGGTTTTAAAAAAGGAAACTACTTGCCACATACAAATATCATTGATCGCATCTTCAATGTTCTACTCCTCACAACAAAGAGGCAGCAAAAGCGAGCGATCTATTTCCTCTTATGGATCCGGAATTAATCCTTGTTTCTATTTACAGCTTTAAAATGGCAATGAATTGCTTGCTACCCTTTGGGAAGAAGACGCTAGTCTAAAGCAAAGTTATTCCGACAAGTCTAACAGACCCAGCGGCCCAATCACGGCTGGGTGACAGTGAGAGGAGGTGTATGTGTGTGTGTGTGTGTGGGGGGGGGGGGGGCACTCGATGAAGTAGAGCGAGTGCTCTACCAATTGAGCTATCAGGACCCCCTCCCCCTCCCCCCTCTGTAAAATCGTATTTTATGCAAACACTGTCCCAATCTGATAAACCCTTTTTTTTTTCAATTTCTACCAGAAAAAATGTATCTATAAGACAACTCCAGATAGAACTCCAGAATTTAAAAACCCGAGATTTTTTAAAGAACATGTGGACGGCCTTCAGTAGCTTCCTTATAGATAGAATGCGCTTGGCCAAGGAGTTCACAACATTGCCATCCGGAAGTATAACGGACCAACACACAAACTCTGTGTAACCATGAACTTTTATAGTCTGGTTAATACAGTTTAGTGAGAATAACTCACAAACGCGGATGGCAAAAACAATAACAAAGGCCAGAGTGACGTCATCTTCGAACTATCTATATCGCGACGTCCCAGGTTCGAGAGTTTTAGCCTAAATCAGGGTCATTTAAATCAATCGATATTTGAAGGACAAGTTCCTAGGCCAAAATTTTAAATAAGTGGGGGTTTTCTGTGAGTGGTTTGTTTTTGTTGTGTGTGTGTGTTTTTTTATTTATTTTTTATTTTTTTATTTTTTTTTGGGGGGGGGGGGGGGGGGGGGGGGGAGGGGGGAGTTTTTTTGGGGTTTTTTCATAATATAACTTTTTTTTTTTAATGTATAGAAGAAAATAATAAATAACCGAATAAATAAACGGAGCTCATCATCCATCGTGGTTTGTGCTCTTGACGGTCAGCTGTCTCCACGAGCCACGATCCTATGCTCGTTAAATCACATTTGGCCATTTTTAGGTTATTTATTTAGATATGTCATCGGAGCTAGAACACAACAAATTTTAGGTTGAGTGCTAGATACATAACAATAACAACTTCTTGAAGGACAAAATAAAATCAATCCCAATTTTATAATATAATACAATATCCACTAAACGTGCTCAAAGTGCTTCATAAGGAGCCCCTAGCCAACAGCAACACTAAACAAATAGGACGAGACGTGAAGCCTGTTAGACGATATTACTATTTTCTCGAGCAGAGACAACGCTGATTAACGACCAGGTATTCATTTTACACCTTGAGTGAGGCGAGAGAATGT
>NC_088362.1:101629919-101677419 GCF_034508935.2 Berghia stephanieae | reverse complement strand
AGAGAGAGAGAGAGAGAGAGAGAGAGAGAGAGAGAGAGGGAGGGGGGAGGAGAGGGAGGGAGGGAGATGTCCAGCAGTAATCGATGGCCCACACACACACACAGAGCCAATACCACCACCACCACCGCCCAGTCTGTTGTTAGCGGGGATGCCATGCCGTTTATTCCTCAGAGACCATTACACCCCCCCCCCCCCCCACCCACCCCTCCACTAGTGTCAGAGATGCCGGCTTTGACTTAAACACACAAAGAATTTTTTTTTAAAGCCCTATACCGCTTACTTTTCTACCACCAAAATTATAACGGTGATAACGATGTGTCCTAATTTAACCTCCACAATTTAACCAACACAACACAACAACACACATCCTTCAAGGCCCCACCTTCACCAAAGCACGCGCATACGCGTTCGCTTAGCATACTCACATTCACACAAAGACTTCCTAGCTAGGTATGTGATATGAATAAGAGAAAACCCGTCGTTCTTACAGCAAAATCGGCGACCCCTTTGGAAAAGACTAGTATCCTATACACATCAAATTGCACAGACTCACCACTATGTAGCAAAACTCGATTTTTATGAGTATCTGAATGAAGACAAGCACCAACACCATGATAATGACAAAGCACGTCTTTTTAATTTGGCCAAAAAAATTATCTTTCATATATCGATCAATTAAGAATCGAGACTTCAACACGAGAACTCCCAGGTTTAATACTTTTTGACAACTTGGGGCTAGAACGACGTCTGACATCCGAACCCGCTTATGGGCCTAGTTTAACATTGTTGTAATGGACAATATTTTCCGTAATTTTTTAAAAGATTTCCATTACAACAATGAGCCCATAAGGAATTGAGTTATCGGACCTTCAAAAAAGTCCACGTTGGGCTAGACTAAATCAATCGATATTCGAAGTAAAAGCTTTCTGGTCAATTATTTTTTTTTAAATGTGCTATGTCAATGCTCAACAGAGTAAGTCCAATAACCAGCGGCTGTTGTCCGAAATGCTTCATAAAATATTAACGTTATTCCATTACTGATATTATTACTAATTTGAAATAATATATCATAAGGTTCTCTTCGGGGCATGCTTTTTTCGTCACGGCAAATATAAGTTGTTGGTTTGGAGGAAATGTAAATAATCAAATTCTACTCTAAAAATAGAGATGACGCCACTTTGCTGAAAGTCGCGTGAAATATTCGAAGCAAAATATCCCAAAAAAAAAAAACAAACAAACAAACAAACCATCAAACAGAACTAAAAGGGCATCACAATAAATGTCGCAAAGAGTAAAGATCGCAATTTGTTGATGTGCGACTTCTAGAAAGGCTATCATTTGAATGCTATATAAATGTACTAATACTAATACTACGACTACTACTACTACTACTACTTCTACTACTACTACTACTACTACTACTACTACTACTACTACTACTACTACTACTACTACTACTACTACTACTACTACTACTACTACTACTACTACTACTACTACTACTACTACTACCACCACCACCACCACCACCACCACCACCACCACCACCACCACTACTACTACTACTACTACTACTACTACTACTACTACTACTACTACTACTACTACTACTACTACTACTACTACTATTAGTACAACAACAACAACAACAACAACAACAACTACTACTACTACCACTACCACTACTACTACTATTAGTACTACTACTACTACTTCTACTACTACTTCTACTACTACTACTACTACCACTACTAGTACTACTACTACAACAACTACTACTACAACTACTACTACTACTATTAGTACAACAACAACAACAACTACAACTACTACTACTACCACTACTAGTACTACTACTACTACTACTTCTACTACTACTACTACTTCTACTACTACTACTACTACTACTACTACTACTACTACTACTACCACTACCACTACTACTACTACTACCACTACTACTACTACTACTACTACTACTACTACTACTACTACTACTACTACTTGGGGCTAGAACGACGTGTACATATATGCAGGTCTGACTTACGAACCGCTTATGGGCCTAGTTTAACATTGTTGTAATGGACAATATTTTCCGTCATATTTTTTTAAAAAAGATTTCCATTAAAGCAATGAGCCCATAAGGACAACTACTAAAATAACTGACTACAAATTTGTTTTAAAAAACAAACAACCAAGCTGTGTAGAAATTTGAACATTTCTTAAAATCATAAAAAATCGAAAACCGCGTGTAAGACACAAAGCATAAAGAAAAACATAACCCCCCCCCCCCCCCCTTAAAAAAATTGGCCTTCCGTCGGCTTGGGGATCGAACCTCAAGCTTTCTAATTGTGATGGACATGTTTTAACTCACCAAACCCTAACACCGACTATATCCGTAGTTTACCCGGGGTTACCTTTACCCCATTCCTATTTGTTACATTTTTCTGAGACAACTTATAGGTGTATATCAAATCTAATTTATTTTTTAGATTTTGCATGTTAATGATAGTAGTTGAATAAAACTATGTACAAGCTCATTTTTCATACATTTTTTTTCTAATTTTGAAAAGTAGCAAAAATCTCTAGGATTGAGTGAGTTAAAAGCATTGATATTTTGGAATATAGCTTTTAATGAGTTTAAAGGAACATGGGTGACCCTAAGACTATATGTCAGCCTCTGGTATAAATAAATATATTATGAACATAACGAAATTCCACGATTTGTCATGCTCAGTGTAAAACCAGTATCATTTTGGGGTGATTGGAAGGATGAAAAATTGAATTGTAGTAAAAAGTTTTCAACTTGGATTAAGAGAGGTTTGTCTTTGAGGAGAATAAATAAAGTAGGCCAAAAGCGTTTTAAACGCGTGGGGAACCAAAGTTTTATATTTCTGATAATTTTCAAGTTCCAACTTAAACTTGAGCTTTTATATAGTGCAATATCCACGAAACGTGCTCAAAGCACTTTAAAAGGGGTCCCTGACCAACAGTAACAAGTAACATGAAGAACAAGCCATGACGCCTATTAGGTGATATTACAATTTTTTCCCAATATAGACAACGCTGCCAATGGCATGGTACTCATTTTCACCTGAGTTCGGTGAGAGAATGTGAGTAAAGAGCCTTTTCCAAGGACTCTCCTATGTGAGGCTCGAACCCAGGACCTTCGATCCGAAAGCAAGTGTCATACCACTAGATCACACAGCCGCATGTTACTGTTTGATATCTATAGTCTATAGCGGTAGGCTGAAAATGTTATGATGATGACGGTAGTGATAGTTGTGGTGGTGGTGATGATAATGATGATGATGATGATGACGATGATGAGGTGATTGCGTCGGAGGTGATGATAATGATGTTTACTGGAACTTTTTTTTTTATATTTCAAAATCTTAAAGTTAAAAAAAAAACAAAAAAAGGTTTTAATTTAAAAAATTAAAAAAAATATATATACCTATATTTCCAGGAGGATTTGAACTCATGACCTTCTATTTGAAAAGGGAGTGACTTAGAACCACCACATCAGCCACAGCTCTAAGTAATTGAGACTATGACAAAACGTTGTCTTTGTTACAGTTATAATTGCCATAAAAAGATCTGGACATCAACTAATTCAAATAGTTAAAGAAATGATCTAACTGAATGACAAATAATCAAAAAATTAAGGGTCAGTCTGGCACCAAATGAATAGATTTTCATAGTGACAAAACTAATATTGACTCGTGAGTCTGGCACCAAATGAATAGATTTTCATAGTGACAAAACTAATATTAACTCGTGAATCTGGCACCAAATGAATATATTTTCATAGTGACAAAACTAATATTGACTCGTGAGTCTGGCACCAAATGAATAGATTTTCATAGTGACAAAACTAATATTGACTCGTGAGTCTGGCACCAAATGAATAGATTTTCATAGTGACAAAACTAATATTGACTCGTGAGTCTGGCATCAAATGAATAGATTTTCATAGTGACAAAACTAATATTGACTCGTGAGTCTGGCACCAAATGAATAGATTTTCATAGTGACAAAACTAATATTGATTCGTTAGTCTGGCACCAAATGAATAGATTTTTATAGTGACAAAACTAATGTTGATTCGTTAGTCTGGCACCAAATGAATAGATTTTTATAGTGACAAAACAAATGTTGATTCGTTAGTCTGGCACCAAATGAATAGATTTTTATAGTGACAAAACTAATATTGACTCGTGAGTCTGGCACCAAATGAATAGATTTTTATAGTGACAAAACTAATATTGACTCGTGAGTCTGGCACCAAATGAATAGATTTTTATAGTGACAAAACTAAAGTCGATTAGTTTTCAATATTTTTGTTTTCAACACCCTGCGATGCCAATCTTATAATTGATAATCTCTCAGCTTTTTAATTCTTTGTCAAACTATTTTTTCCATAACTTATTTATGATATCACTTTATGTTAAACATCATAAAAGTGACATTCTGTCACATTTCGAAATTTGAAAAATTCTCTAATAATAGCAGCAAAATAAACATAGAGATCATAAGAGAAAATAAATTGACATCCAATCAGAGAGTAAAAATATCTTGATCATCACATTCAATCCATATTGAATTGTACGTCAATATGTTTGCAGATCTAAGAACACATTGCAATGATGGTCTGGTTTTAACATTTTTGTAATGGAGTATGTTTTATTTGTTTTTTAGGGTTTTATTGCGCTTGCAACACATTTCAGCGCCAGTAAAACGGAAGAAAATGGGATAGTAAAAAGTTCTAGAATTACAATAAAGCATCCAAGAAAAGGGAAGACAAAGGGGAATTGGTTCAAATAAGAAACAGGTGTAGTTTCCAAAAGCACACTATCAAAGTACTTAGTTTGAGATTACTAAAAGTCTCATCCAGACACAAGCACAGGTCCCCACTAAGAGGAATACACTCAAATGTTTTACAAATCATACATACTATAAAGAAACATAATGCAGTGTATAAGAGAGAGATGATTTACAAGGGAAAAAAATCATCTCCCAAAACTCTAACTAAACATTTGACTGCTTCCCTCCCAGCCAGGGTTTCCGGCCAGGGCCTGTACAAAACAAAGTAATCCCATTCCAAGACAAAGATAGAAAGCATGTTGGAAAACAGATACAGGAGCATAGAAGACACAACAAGTAGCTCCCTGCCCACTATGGGAGGTTAGAAACCCCACCCAGGTAATGGAGTATGTTAGCTTGATAGTAGTTCTATAACAAGAATGTGACCATAACTATTTAAGTTATCAGACCTGAAATTAGGTACACGTTGGTCTGAATATAAATCCTAAATTGTGAAGCTTGTCAACCAACAACCATCGTACGACTTCATTTTTAGTTTTTAGTTTTTTGGGGGGTGGGGGGTATATTCAATCCCAAAACAGGGCTTTTTTTTTCATATTAATTTCTATTTCATGATACGACAGCCTGTTCCCTATTCAATGTCCTGACTTAAGAATAACAGCCAACTTTTCAAAGAGCAAAATTCAAATCCCTGGGCTTTGTGAATTCTAACTCCCGTTAAAGTTAGTTGCCTCCCTTGTATTTTCTGAGTTTAAACAAAATTCCATTTGCAATTTTTAAAATGCATTATTCCTAGCAATATTCATCTTGAATTAAAGAGAGAGACAGACAGAGAGCTACACGGTTACAGAACAAATTATATTTTTTATTACTTTAACCCACATATATGCACTCCAAGACCTCATGATTCAAAATTGTATTTTTCAATTTTCAGATAAATAAAATACAGATACCTCTCTTTGCCTTTCGACAGCAGTATATTTAACTTTAAAAAAGAATAAACACAAGAGAAATACTAAGAGAGCTGATATGAGGTAGAGCACTAAAACAAATTAGGTTTGTTCAGTAAAGAAGGAGAAAAAATTCCTGAGAATCAAAGAGTGACGATCAATTTAGAGTGGTTGTGATAAATTGCAAAAACATCTTATGGGTATATGGTGTCTTGTCCGACATGTTAAAGAGTTGCTGTTGGCTTGGGACACTTTTATGAATATTTAACTAAATAAAAGCTCATAATATTCAAAAGAGATAATGCTACAGTAATGACATGGGTAGAGGAGTGATGATGATGATGTGATGGTTGTGGTGATGCGGGTTTTGTTTTTGGGTTTTGTTTTTTTTTGGGGGGGGGGGGGGGGGGGGTGAGGGGAGGTTGGGTCTTTCTTTTCTTTTTCCTTCTCCTAGGTCAAATAATGATAGTTGACAAAGGGAAGAAATTGGATAAGCAGTAAGAAGCTTTGATTACCATTTCACAGCTTAAAAATTGCCCTGCGACTCAAAATGCATCATTTCTAACCTCTTGAATATGTCATTATCCAAAAGGACCAAACTATTCCTATAGTCCATGTCACTTTTTAAAAGAATTCATTTTCCCATATTCTTGTTAAGTTTTTGCATATTCTGAACACATCTGAGCATTGATTGGAATGTGTAATACAATACTCATTGACAAGCCTGTGCTTGCTACAGGCAGGCAAGACAAGGAGACACATTCACACAATCATATATAAAAGCATAAACTAAAATAAAAATTAAAACAAAGAAATGCTGAGTATAATCTCATCATATATATATTAATTAATAATAAATGTGAAATTATAATTCAACATGTTTTACAACTGCAGTTAGTATTATTATCCTACAAACTGCTGTACTGCTATTTCCTGTTCCTGCTCTTTTTATTTTTCATTCTTCCCTTTACCTGTCCAACGAGACAGACGACCAGCTTTTCTGTTAAATAAATCTCATCAACTTCATCAAAATAATTGGGCATCCATTCTTCATTCTTTCAATTAAAATATATACATAACTTAACAAGAAATACTTACATTCCTGAGACGAGTGATATCTTGAAGACATGCTGCATGTTGGCGTTGGGAACACGATTGCCAATATTGATGGCTTTGTCCAGACTGGTAGAAAATTGACGCAGGTAGCGGTCCAATGGTAAAGTCCCATCATAAGGAACGTACAGATATGGAAACACACCATGGACATGCATACATGTCTTCTGGCCTGAAATGATTTTGTAAAAGACAACGGTAGTTATAATAAAATACAAAACGTTGGGTAAATTGGAAGGAAATAAAAACATAAAAGTACACGAGCAAACACAATTCAATGTACACACAATAGTAGTCTTTAGAAAGTAAATATATGTTGTATATTACAATACAGTAGTCTTCGTTTATAAGCACACTGGCATACGACGGTATGTAAAATACCCGCCTTCATACTTACAATGCAAAATATTTCCAAAAAGGAAATTAGCAACACACATGATATTGACTGTCGACTGTTATAGACTGCAATGATGTCCATCGTCGACTGTCTATTCTATATTAAGGCCAATGGAAGTTTCATTGAGACTCGATGAAAACAGAGATTGAAACTCAAAGATGTTTGTTTGTTTGTTTTTAAGGGTTTTACGGCGCTTGCAACACATTAAGGTCATATCAGCGCCAGTAAAAAGGAAGAAAATGGGATAGTAAAAAGTTCTAGAATTACAATAAAGCACCCAAGAAAAGGGAAGCTAAAGGGGAATTGGTTCAAATAAGAAACAGGTGTAGATTCCAAAAGCACTCTATCAAAGTACTTAGTTTGAGATCACTAAAAGTCTCATCCAGACAAGCACAGGTCCCCGCTAAGAGGAACACACTCAAATGTTTTACAAATCATATATGATATAAAGAAACGTAATACAGTGCATAACAGAGAGATGATTTACAATGAAAAAAATATCATCTCCCAAAACTAACTATACATTCGACTGTTTCCCTCTCAGCCAGGATCTGGCCAGGACCAGGACAAAACCATGTAATCTCATTCCAAGACAAATATAGAAAGCATGTTGGAAAACAGATATAAGGGGAACGAAGACACAATAAGTACCTCCCTGCCCACTATGGGAGGTCAGGAACCCCACCCAGGAAACTCAAAGAAATTGAACAAAAAAAAAACAAATAAACAAACAAAAGAGAAAGTGTGTTCTGATTAATCACATTATTTCAGTCAGTTACAATGTATTAATATTAATATTATTATTATTATTGGGCCTAAGGCCGTTACAAGCCTGCCACCTGGTACACACCACTGTAATATTATCATTGAACATAGACTTAACAAAAAAATCTGAATCTGCCTATAATAAGCACAATCAACTTTATTCCTGGGGAACGTGCTAATCAACTGTATTCAATCATTTTCAATATCCTTAAACTAACTCAATTTGAAGGAGTGCAGGGAAATAGAACACAGCCGTGTAACAACAACACTGAATACAGATGTAAATGGGGCAACTGACCTGCAGGTGTCGATCCAAATATCCTTAGCACAGGTACCCTGGCCACCTTCCCATCCCTGAAGTCAGAGTGGGTCACGTCTAAACCTGGGATGGGAACAGCCTGATAGTGACTGGTGGTCACAATGCGAATGGAGAACATTTTGTAGATACCAGTCTCCTTCAACTACAGCCTAAGTAGTGTTTGAAATCGTGAGCAATGATTGTTAACAAGAACACAACTCCTTGTGTTGTAGTATAATTCCTCATGCTTATTCTTGTCACATTTTCCCACAATTGAAATTATCTGTGAATAGAGAAGAAAAAAAAAAAACAGAAACAATCACTGAAAGGAATAATAACTTTTGGCTGTGCAACATAGAATTTTACACAAGTGTGGTAGTGAAAGTGATGTTGGGTGTAGTTGTGGTGGTAGCGATGATGATGTGGTGGTGGTTGTAGTAATGATTATTTGGTGATGGTTGTAGTAGTAGTGGTGGTTATTGTAGTTGTGGTGGTAGCGATGATGATGTGGTGGTGGTTGTAGTAATGATTATTTGGTGATGGTTGTAGTAGTAGTAGTGGTGGTTATTGTAGTTGTGGTGGTAGTGATGATGATGTGGTGGTGGTTGTAGTATTGGTGGTAGTGATGATGATGTGGTGGTGGTTGTAGTATTGGTGGTAGTGATGATGATGTGGTGGTGGTTGTAGTATTGGTGGTAGTGATGATGATGTGGTGGTGGTTGTAGTATTGGTGGTAGTGATGATGATGTGGTGGTGGTTGTAGTATTGGTGGTAGTGATGATGATGTGGTGGTGGTTGTAGTATTGGTGGTAGTGATGATGATGTGGTGGTGGTTGTAGTATTGGTGGTAGTAGTGATGATTATGAATTGGTGGAGGTGGTGGTTGTAGTTAGTGGTAGTAGTGACGATGATGATGTGGTGGTGGGGTTGTAGTGGTGGTATTGATGTTTCGGTTGTGGGGTTGGTTGTAGTTGTGGTGGTAGCGATGTGATGGTGGTTGTAGTAGAAATGACAATAATTTGGTGGTAATTGTAGTAGCGGCAGACTTGCCAACCTTCCCAGAATGAAAAGTGTATTCTATGATCCTAAAATGTGTATTCTATAAACTATAATCCTAAAATGTGTATTCTATAATCCTAAAATGTGTATTCTATGATACTAAAATGTGTATTCTATGATCCTAAAATGTGTATTCTATAATCATAAAATGTGTATTCTATGATCCTAAAATGTGTATTCTATGATCCTAAAATGTGTATTCTATAATCCTAAAATGTGTATTCTATGATCCTAAAATGTGTACTCTATGATCCTAAAATGTGTATTCTATGATCCTAAAATGTGTATTCTATGACCCTAAAATGTGTATTCTATGATCCTAAAATATGTATTCTATGATCCTAAAATGTGTATTCTATGATCCTAAAAAGTGTATTTTGTCCGCACATGTGGAAAAAAGTGAGCACTATACAAAAATTTATATCAAAAACAAAAAAAATTGAGCTTTTATATAGCGCAACATCCACTAAATGTGTTTAAAGTGCTTTACAAGGGATCCCTGGCCAACAGCAACATTTAACGTGTAGAACGGGACATGACGCCTTTAGGTGATATTACCATTTTTTTCGGACAGAGACAACCCTGTTAACAGCCAGGTACTCTTTAAACCTGAGTACGGTGAGAGAATGTGAGTAAAGAGCCTTCTCCAAGGACTCAGCTATGCGCAGAGTGAGGCTCGCACCCAGGACCTTCAGATCCAAAAGCGAGTGTCATACCACTAGACCACATAGCCGCACAGCTAATACCATACCAAAATCAAAATTAACTCTAACCTTCATCATTCACAGAAATCTCTAGATAGTAATTACAATCATCTGGTTTATCGAGAAACTAAACTAAATGAGCATTTCAAATTAGTATACCGTTCAGAAATTGCAATATCAAAGGGAATTGCTTGTGAAACACCCAAATACATGACCAAAAAACCCCAATTATGTTGGTAGTATTAATGGGGAAGAGGTGGTGATTGTTGTAGCTATGGTGCTCTAGTTGTGATGGTGGTGATGATGAAGCTGTGGTGGTGGGGGTGGTGGTAGAATGGTAGAAAGAAGTGATGATGTTGATGTCGTTGTTGGTTGTGGCAATGACAATGATGTAATAGCAGTAGTGATGCCATGGTGGTGGTGATGTGGTGACGATGATGTTGAAGTATATGTTGAAGTATCAAATGAAATGCGATGGTGATATACATCTGCTAACCCAGTAAATCAGTTGTAAGTTTTGAGATAAAAAATCTGGGAGAGTGGGCATCAATTCCATATATGAATATGACATTTTGCACTTGTGACATTCTAATGATCCATGGTTGTAGTTGAGAAAAAAATGCGGAAATACCAGATTGACGTTTTCAGTTCCAAATGTCAAAAACTGGAAAACTTAAATTTTACTGATGCTATTTGGCATGGGGAAAAAAAAAATTGGATTTTAGCATCTTAGCCTAGCATTACTTTCTTTAATTTTAATAGACTTGGTACAAAAATTCCCACTGATTTCTTTTTATTTTAAAAAAAAATTTTTGCAAGTTATTTAGGATTTTTTCCACGACTAGTTTGGCATTTTGCATGAAATTTATCTGGCAAGGGTCTGTCAATAAGCGCCTGTGGTCATACAAAGACGCCTTTTTGAGTCTGAAACTTGGCTCTCCTTCTGATTGAAGAAAACAATAAGGTCGTAAAGCCAATTTTGACGTTTTCTATTCCATGTGTCAAAAACTTGAAATTAAGCACTTTATTGATGACATTTGGCTTGAAGAAACAAACTGTTTTGGCATCATAATCATAGTCTTAGTAGTATTTGCTTTTTTTTATTTAAAAAAAAAATCTGTTTTTTTAAAAATTGGTTTGGTATCAAATTTCCATTCCAATGGCATTTTTTCAAGTATTTTTACTTTTTTCGTGACTTGTATTGTATAAAATCTGTCTGGCGCTGGCAAGGAAGGGTTTGTCAATAAAGACCAGTTGTTATTAGCAGACGGCGTAACCTATGACAATGATGAAATGTATAAAAGATAAGCCTAGTGATAAAGTTAATTTGTTCAGTTTTCTAATTGAAAACCTCACTCCTGATCTGGATTTAATTTAAAGTTAGAGTTTTAGTTTTCACTCTCCAATCCGTTGCCAACATCCATGTAAATGTAAGGTATGTCAAGCGACTATGACTATGTCCGTTGAGATAATTCGGACTCCCTGCCCTGTCCGCTATCCCTTTTCAGTTTTCACTTCAACAAGCCAAGCCTTGTAAATTAGCCACTTTCTATTATTATTATCCTGCCTTTGCTTCTGACAATTCTTTTGCAGAAGTGTTTGAGAAAACGTTGAGTAGTGATACGAGTGCAAAAATGTCACGAATCCAAAAAGATCGCTTGAGCACAATATGAAATAGATAGAACCTTTAGTCTCGTATCAATAACAATATGGCTAGCACTATTCAGTATCTGATACTGAATAGTGGTTTTGCACTATTCAGTATCTGATACTGAATAGTGGTTTTGCACTATTCAGTATCAGATACTGAATAGCGGTTTTGCACTATTCAGTATCTGACACTGAATAGTGGTTTTGCACTATAATACGGTGTTTTTTTCCGAAACCTGACAAAGTTATGGGAAGAGTGCAGCTGTGGGAGTGAATATGGGACTCAGAGAAGTGTACACCAGTGGGGAGTGAACCTGGGACTGGGTTTCGGCGGGTTTCTTAATAAAAAGCAATTACTTTTATAATAATAATAATAATAATAATAATAATAATAATAATAATAATAATAATAATAATAATAATAATAATAATAAAAGAACAATAGTATAATATCAACATTAAAGTATATTTCAAGCAAATAAAATTATTAAAACAAAAGTTTAAAAAATATAAAAAGACAGAAGGAATTTTTAAAAAATATTGGGAAAAAAAAAAAAAAAGTTACCCTTACCGGGATTTGAACTCTCGAACCTTAAGCTCAGAGTCAAACAGCTTATATGCACCATGCCATGGTGTCACTGAACTTCTAGAGAAATTTAATCATGTCTATTCAGACATTAAAAAATGTATTTGACTGCCTCTCTTATTTTGATATTTTGAACTCTGTTAATTGCACGATAGCAGAAATTTAAAAATTTCGATCAAAATATTTTTACAACTTTGAATCGGGCTGTCAGTTACTGCACATGTTCAATCTGGAAGTAGGTCAGCAGTTCAACCGAGATTGTCACACTTTTCACTCTCTCTATAAAAAAGAGTTCCTTATGGATACTGAATAGTGGCAAAGCACTATTCAGTATCTGATACTGAATAACCACTTCCTAACAATATTGGCACTCGTTAAGACTCGGCATTTGCACTTGCAACACTTACTCTACAATACCAATACTTACTTTTCTCACTGACTGCTACTGCTAATCTAAATAGATACATCACACACTAGACTTCTTGTGTTCATTTACCATTTATACACACTAACGTGCCTTAATCAACCATCTCAAAACGATTGCAACTAAGGCCAAAGAGATGGGAATTGTTTTCATACCCCGCTAAAAACAAAAACAATGAGAATCCTTACCGACATTGACAAAAATGCCAACCAAAGCTTTGAAAATACACTACAATGAAGAATGAAGAACGAACAAGCGATGACGGAAAGCGCCACCTGCCAAAGCAAAACAAAATCATAGTTTATCATTGTTATCTCCCTTGCACCAAAAGGAAAAGCTGTTCCCGACATTGTTAGGTGATATTACGTTTGCCTACCTCCCGGTCCCAGTTAAAGACCAAAGATTTTGATACTTACCAAACAGGGAAAACAGACTCGTATCTTCTTCTTCTTCTTCTTCTTCTTCTTCTTCTTCTTCTTCTTCTTCTTCTTCTTCTTCTTCTTCTTCTTCTTCTTCTTCTTCTTCTTCTTCTTCTTCTTCTTCTTCTTTCTTTTCTTCTTCTCTCTTCTTCTTCTTCTTCTTCTTCTTTCTTCTTCTTCTTCTCTTCTTCTTTCTTCTTCTTCTTCTTCTTCTTCTTCTTCTCTTCTTCTTCTTCTTTCTTCTTCTTCTTCTCTTTCTTCTCTTCTTCTTCTTCTTCTTCTCTTCTTCTTCTTCTTCTTCTTCTTCTTCTCTTCTTTCCTTCTTCTTCTTCTTCTTCTTCTTCTTCTTCTTCTTCTTCTTCTTCTTTCTTCTTCTTCTTCTTCTTCTTTTTCTTTCTCTTCTTCTTCCTTCTTCTTCTTCTTCTTCTTCTTCTTCTTCTTCTTCTTCTTTCTTTCTTCTTCTTCTTTCTTCTTCTCTTCTTCTCTTCTTCTTCTTCTTCTTCTTCTCTTCTTCTTCTTCTTCTTCTTCTTCTTCTTCTCTTCTTCTTCTTCTTTCCTCTTTCTTCTCTTCTTCTTCTTCTTCTTCTTCTTCTTCTTCTTCTTCTTCTCTTCTTCTTCTTCTTCTTCTTCTTCTCTTCTTCTTCTTCTTCTTCTTCTTCTTCTTCTTCTTCTTCTTCTTCTCTTCTTCTTCTTCTTCTTCTTCTTCTTCTTTCTTCTTCTTCTTCTTCTTCTTCTTCTTCTCTTCTTCTTCTTTCTTCCTTCTTCTTCTTCTTCTTCTTCTTCTTCTTCTTCTTTCTTCTTCTTCTTCTTCTTCTTCTTCTTCTTCTCTTCTCTTCTTCTTCTTCTTCTTCTTCTTCTTCTTCTTCTTCTTCTTCTTCTTCTTCTCTTCTTCTTCTCTTCTTCTTCTTCTTCTTCTTCTTCTTCTTCTTCTTTCTTCTTCTTCTTCTTCTTCTTCTTCTTCTTCTTCTTCTTCTTCTTCTTCTCTTCTTCTCTTCTTCTTCTTCTTCTTCTTCTTCTTTCTTCTTCTTCTTCTTCTTCTTCTTCTTCTTCTTCTTCTTCTTCTTCTTCTTTCTTCTTTCTTCTTCTCTTCTTCTTCTTCTTCTTCTTCTTCTTCTTCTTCTTCTTCTTCTCTCTTCTTCTTCTTCTTCTTCTTCTTCTTCTTCTTCTTCTTCTTCTTCTTCTTCTTCTTCTTCTTCTTCTTCTTCTTCTTCTTCTTCTTTCTTCTCTTCTTCTCTCTTCTCTTCTTCTTCTTCTCTTCTTCTTCTTCTTCTTCTTCTTCTTCTCTTCTTCCTTCCTTCTTCTCTTCTCCTTCTCTCTTCTTCTTCTTCTTCTTCATCTTCTCTCTTCATGTCTTCTTCTTCTTACTATTTTATTTACTTATAGTATATTAGTACGTATCAGTCAGTTAGCTCGTGTGTATGTAGTTCATATGTATTTCTTAGTCATAGTATCGTTGTCTCTCAGTTACGTATTATATTTTGTAGTTCAGTTCTAGTATATATGTAGTAGTAGTAGTAGTAGTAGTAGTAGTAGTAGTAGTAGTAGTAGTAGTAGTAGTAGTAGTAGTAGTAGTAGTAGTAGTAGTAGTAGTAGTAGTAGTTGTAATAGTTGTAGTAGTAGTAGTAGTAGTAGTAGTAGTAGTAGTAGTAGTTGTAATAGTTGTAGTAGTAGTAGTAGTAGTAGTAGTAGTAGTAAATGGTTCCAAACCATCGGAACAATGTCGGACGCCCTTATGAAATACTTCTCCAACGAGCATAAAAGTGTATCCAGAGGAGAAAAACATTATAAATTAAATCTTGTTTTGACTTTTATACATTCTGATCACATGACATGTGAAAATGTTCTAGCCAGCATGAAGAATAAAAAGTATCGGATTGCTTTTTTAGAACTAAGCTGCTCGTTGCTGGGCGGCGTGACATCAGACTATTGAATTCTATTGTCTGTAGTACAGAAAAATGAGGTAAACTACAAAGGTCTCAATATTGCTCAAAAGCTTAGTACTTGAGACCAACGGGTATGCTGTTCTCCAGAAGGAATGAAGTCACTCAGCTCTTTGTTATTGTTTTTATACAGCCTGTTCTTCTCTTCCTCTTCCATTCCGGCCAAAGCTTAAGGCTGAAGATCTTGTCCGTAATAGGGGTTTTAGAAGTATCCTTGGGATAGTGGCTTTCTGTCGTACAAATGAATATAATAGGCATCGACTGACATGGTTGAAGGCAAAATAGAAAAGCATTTTTTAGGGGCTTCACGCCCTAAGGTTACTTAATATGTCTTTTCGGTGCCAGTAAAAAGGAAGACGGTTGAAGATTGTTGCTGTTTTAAAAGGTTTTACAGCGTTTGCGACGCTATTTGGGTCTTTTCGTGGGGTTGACGGCGCTTGTGTCACTATTAGGTCATCTCAGCATCATTAACAAAAAAGCTGACAAAGAACAAGTTGTAGAACTGATGTTAAAAGCGCCAAGGAAAAAGCAAAACTGCAGAGACTGGTTCAAATAAGGAATAGAAGATTCTACGAGCAATCCAGCAATGTGCAAAGGGCCCCAGCAATGTAGGTTACACTCAATTGTTCACAATGTACATAACTAATAACTATAATAGGTACAGTACATAAGAGAGATGCGGCAATTTGGTCTTGTGGTATGACACTTGATTTCGGATCGGTTAGAGCCTCGCTGGGTGTATACACCACAGGATCACATCAAGAGGAATACACCCAAATGCTTACAAAACATGATATTAAAAACAACAAAATATTACTATATATTTGGCTATTTCCCTCTCAGCCAAGGGCTTCAGCTGGGACCAGGACAAGACCATAATAATCTTATTCAAAGGCAAAGAAAGAAAACAACCTAGAAGACAGATATAGTGGAATATAAGAAACAGCAAGTAACCTCCTGCCCACAATTGTGCGGCTATGTGGTCTTGTGGTATCTTGTGATCTCGCTTTCGGATCGGACGGTCCTGGGTTCGAGCCTCGCTCGGCGCATAGTCGGGTCCTTGGAAAAGACTCTTTATTCACAGTCTCTCACCGTACTCGAGTACCTGGCCTTTAACAGCGTTGTCTCTGTCCGAAAATATTGTAATATCGCCTAACAGGCGTCATGTCACGTCCTACATGTTAGGTGTTGCTGTTGGCCATGGACCCCTTGTAAAGCGCTTTGAGCACGTTTAGTGGATATTGCGCTATATAAAAGAGCTCAATGGGAGGTCAAAGATCCCACACAGCCATCCCGGCTAAGGATCCCCGCAGGAGTAGGGAAGACATGGAGCAACCTCAATCCAGATCAATGTGGAAAGGGATATATTATAAGACAGCAAGTGGCCTCTTTTTCTGTCAATAACGTAAAATAAGGAAACACTACTGAGGTGGGCGTCCTTGAGACATGGTGAAAAGCTTTGAACAGAGATATTGACAATTTTAGTCAAGAGGTCATTTTTTATGGAAAATGGGTTCTCATCAAAAATCGTTAAATCAAACATTTTTCTACATATTGATCAAATATTTTAATTGAATTCTACTCCTAAATATTTTATTTTAATTTTTTTATGAAGATAATTATTATGCTTAATTTCAACTCTTGTCAACTTTGGAAGCCATTTTCTCATAATTAGGGTTTCACACCCTAGCCCATGCATATGACCATAACTTCATGAAAAATCACCCGATTTGCTTCAAATAAAGATTAACATGCCCAGGAGACATTGGGCTTTCAACAAATGCAAAAAAAAAACAAAAACAAACAAAACAAAACAAAACAAACAAACGCAAAACAAACATTTTCACCATGCGACTGATTATCTCAGGGACGCACACCTCATGGCTGGAAACTGGTATACTGATGGTGCACTATCCTCATTTGACTCTGCATCAAACGTTCTCGTCACATCGGTAACAAACGGACACTTCTGCTAACTGCTGACCTCGAGGTTCTGATCAATGATGATTCACACGATGTCAATGTCATTGATGAACAACCTCGTATTGTCAGTGACTGTTATTTTACCGCTCAGTGGGGTGTCTGCATTTCTTTGGCTGTTGCATTTTGCCTCTTAACAGGATCTCGTTCGTCATTTATAAATTGTATATTCTTGCTTTTTAAAATTATTTTTTAGACCGATTATTGCTTATATCGATAGATCGCTTTGTCGATATTCATCTCTCAGTAAAATTTATGTCGATATCCATTTATGTTGTTTTTGTTTTTGTTGTTTTTTTAAAAGGGTTTTCCGGAGCTTGCGACACATTTAGGTCATTCAGCGCCAATAAACGGAAGAAAATGGGATAGTGAAAACATTCGTCTTCTTATTTCAGCTTATCCCGCATTTTGCAAGGTTGCCATTATGAATGTCACATCTCCATGCATCTCGGTTCATTTACCCTATCCATCCATCTAGTCTTTGGACGTCCCTTTATCTCTTTCCCGCTAATTGTATACCCAATGATTTCTTTCCCACGTACTCCCTCTCGTCTCTTAACATGTCCGAACCATTTTAATTTATATTCTCTCATCTTTATTGATAGATTCTTCACTTCAGTCAACCGAATGCGTTCATTTCTTACTCCAGTTACCTTCCTCTAATTATTCCAGCCCGTCTGTATCCTCTTTTTAACCCCCCCCCTCATTGCCCCCCCCCCCCCCCCAACTCCTTGGTTCCACTTCTTGAATACCCTTGTATTTCGCAGTGTAGTACACGCCAATAGAGTTTATAATTTCTTTATCATTACACAAGGTCTTATTACATTTATCTTTGATTATAAGTCGATAATCGTGCGGCTATGCGGTTTTGTGGTATGACACTCGCTTTTGGATCGGAAGGTCCTGGGTTCAAGCCTCGCTGGGCGCATAGTTGAGTCCTTGGAGAAGGCTCTTTACTCGCATTCTTTCACCGTACTCATTTGTAAAATGAGTAGCTGACCGTTAACAGCTTTGTCTCTGTCCAAAAAATTGTATTATCGCCTAACAGGCGTCATGTCCCGTCCTAAATGTTAAATGTTGCTGTTGGCCAGGGGCCCCGTGTAAAGCGATTTGAGAACGTTTAGTGGATATTGTGCTATATAACAGCTCTTCTTTCTTCTTATTGATATGCTTTTTTTGTCGTTTGATTGTATTCACCGCTTTGAACATTTTCATACTGTCACTCGTACTATTAATTTCTGTTCCAATCTCATCTATTTTCTTACGTCGAGAAAACAACATCCCAGCCCAAAATGCAATGACAGAATATTTCCATCATGGCAACAAATATATAGGGAGACCACCAACATCAATAGTAACTACCCTGAACCAGGATCTCTCTACATATCAGAAATTTCTGGATTTAGATGAGGCCGAATTAATCCCCGAAGAACTAAGAAATACTGCAGTGTCCTCCGTACTAAAGTCACGACAAGGTCTTGACAGCCTCAAAACTCTGGCCCAGGACCGTGACCAATGGAAACACTTAACAACATGGATGGAGAGAGCAGCTATACTTATCGACCATGACTAAATCACACAATTCTCAGCAAGCGTCATTCGGACTGCGAGGCTTACTAATACTGCTACTACTACAACTACTACTTTCACAGCACCCCTGTTCGTCTCCATGGTCTTTTTTGCTTCCCTCTTTTTCTTTATTGCTTTTCGAACTTCTTCATTCCACCATCATGTTTCTTTTCCTCTTCCCGAGCTCACCCAGAGCACTTCTTTGGCCACTTCACGGATTGTATCAGTGGTTATTTTCAAGTCGTTTGGGAAACCAATTCCTCGTCCTCCTTTCTCCGTTGTAGCAAATATTTCTCTTTTCTCTTACTCTTTTACTTTTAGTTTCCACCATCATGTTTTTCCCTCACTCTATTATCTTCCTCATTCCAAATGCCACTTTCGCAACAGGGAAAAGATTCTATAATTACAATAAAAAGGACATGAGAAAAAGTAAGACCAAGGTGAATGGTTCAAATAGGGAACACATGTAGATTCCAAGAACAAACTATCTGTATGCTTAGTTTGCGATCACCTAAAAGTCTCATCCAGACACCAGCACATAATCCCACTAGAGGAATATACTCAGATGTTTACAGAATAAATCCAAAACAGGAAACGTAACCAACAATACAATATCAGAATATTTGTTTTGTTTTGTATTTAAGAATTTTACGGGGCTTGCAAGACATCCAGGTCATATCAGCACATGTGAAAGGTAGAAAATGGTGTAGTGTAAAAAGTTATAGAATTACAATTTTAAAGCACCCAAGAATAAGTAAGACAAAGGGGTTTCGTTCAAATACGGAACAGATGTAGATTCCAAGGGCACACCATTAGTGTACTTATTTTTTTTTTAAAGGGTTTTACGGCGCTTGCAACACATTAAGGTTATATCAGCGCCAGTAAAAAGGAAGAAAATGGGATAGTAAAAAGTTCTAGAATTACAATTAAAGCACCCAAGAAAAAGTAAGACATAGGTTGTTTGTATTTAGGTTATATCAGCGCCAGAAAAAAGGAAGAAAATGGGACAGTAAAAAGTTCTAGAATTACAATTAAAGCATCCAAGAAAAAGTAAGACAAAGGGGAACTGGGAACGTTTTTTTTTGTTTTTGTTTTTAAGGGTTTTACGGCGCTTGCAACACATTTAGGTTATATCAGCGCCAGTAAAAAGGAAGAAAATGGGACAGTAAAGAGTTATAGAATTACAATTAAAGTACCCAAGAAAAAGTAAGACATAGGGGAACTGAGAACAAATAGGGATCAGATGTAGATTCCAAGAGCATACCACCAATGTACTTAGTTTGAGATCACCTAAAAGTCTCATCCAGACACAAACACAGGTCCCAACTAAGAGGAATACACTCAAATGTTTACCAATTATATAATATAATATGTAAACTAAACATAACACAACGTATAACAGAGAGATGATTTACAAGGAAAAAAATATCATCTCCCAAAACTATAACTATACATTCGACTGTTTCCCTCCCAGCCAAGGAGCCCCGGCAAGGATCAGGACAAACTAAGTAATCTCATTCCAAGACAATGACAGGAAACAATTGGGAAACGGGTATGGGGGGATAGAAGACAGAGCATGTACCTCCCTGCCCACAATGGGAGGTCAGGATCCCCACCCAGGGAACTGGGAACAAATAGGGATCAGATGTAGATTCCAAGAGCATACCATCAATGTTCTTAGTTTGAGATCACCAATAAGTCTCATCCGGAGACGAGCACGGCCCCCAATAAGAGGAATACACTCAAATGCTTACAATATAAATTAGAACAAATATAATAATACATAACAGAGAGATGATTTACAAGGAAAAAAATATCACCTCCCAAAACAATAACTATGCATTCGACTGTTTCCCTCCCAGCCAGGACCAGGACAAAACCAAGCAATCTCATTCCAAGACAAAGACAGAATGCAAGTTGGAAAACAGATATAGGGGGATAGAAGACAGAATAAGTACCTCCCTGCCCACTATGGGAGGTAGGAACCCCACCCAGTAAGACATAGGGGAACTGGGAACAAATAGGGATCAGATGTAGATTCCCAGAGCATACCACCAATGCACTTAGTTTGAGATCACCTATAAGTCTCATCCAGACAAGCACAAAATCCAACAAAGAGGAATACACTCAAATGCTTGCATTATACATTAAAAATAACAAATATAATAACACATAACAGAGATGATTTACAAGGAAAAAAATATCATCTCCCAAAACAACTATGCATTTGACTGTTTCCCTCCCAGCTCGGACTCCGGCCAGGGTCGGGACAAAACCGAGCAATCTCACACCAAGACAAAGACAGAAAGCAAGTTGGAAAACAGATATAAGGGGATAGAAGACACGGTAAGTACTTCCCTGCCCACTGTACTTAGTTTGAAATCACCTAAATGAGATCTTATCCAGGCACAAGCACAGGTCCCACACTCAAATGTTTACAACTCATATATGTAAAAAAAAAAACAAGTAATCTCAATCCAAGACAAAGACAGAAAGCATGTTGGAAAACAGATATAGGGGGATAGAACGGTAAGAAGACTCCCACTATGGAAGCTCAGGAACCTCACCCAGATCAGAGAAATGATTTACAAGGGGGAAAAAATCATCTACAAAAACAAAAAACAAACACTCGACTGTTCCCACTCAGCTTAGGACTACAAGGCCAAGGACAAAACCAAAAAAAAAAAAAAGAAGAAAGCAAGTTGGAAAACAAATATAGGGGGATAGAAGACGCAGTACCTCCCTGCCCACTATGGGAGGTCAAGATCCCCACCCAGGACTTTATTCATTGCCAAAATCAATGAACCTTTTCTTGTTTACCATCGACACAAAACGAAAAAGTATCAAATCATCAACAGAGCCTTCACGCTTTGATATTGTGAGAAAATGAAAGCCTTTATTATTAGAAATGTATACCATTAATAATGGAGTTGGTTTTACTTTTAAAATAATAATAATAAAATGATGGCGCTTCTCTCACTGCTAAGTTATATCAGCGTCAAGACAAAAAAAAAAAAAAAAGGATGGTAGGAAATGAGATAATTAAAAGATTGATGATCAAGAGTGATCTACAAATAAAAGCGTCCAAGAAAAGTAAGACAAAAGGGACTAGTTCTAAGAAGAAACAAATATTACTGGCCTAGACCCATCCACACACTGTAGTTCCCCGAAAGGACAGACACATGGTTACGGTATTCAAAATACAGAGTTAAGGTACAATTTAAAAAAAAGCAACTTCCTTAAAGATTAGAAATTTGACAGTTTCCTTTTCATCACAATATCAAGGGCAGGGCAGACTAGAGACAAAACCAAATAATCTTGATATAATAATTATAATGGAGGGAAAGAGCAATAGATATCTACGGAAAAAATAGAAAAGACAGCAAGGGCAAATGAATTTAACACTCCTCCTCTCCTCTCCCCCCCCCCCCCCCCCCCTAAATTTCCATACACTTATAATAATGCATCTTACTTTTTTCTCCACCTGGAGCTGATTTAACCCAAACGTCAAGTCCGTATAAAATCTCAATATTATAAGACGAATCAGGATTCCCTTAATGAATATGTTATTCTAAAAAATAAATGCTTTCGAAGTAGGTACCTACAATATATTTAAAAATAAAAACTATAATACTACATAACAACAGAGAGGTGATTTACAAGGGGGAAAAATATCTCACAAATACAAAAAAAAAAAAGGAACGATGCATTAAACTGCTTCCTTCTCAGCTAAGGACTCAAGTAAAGACGAGCAACTTGTTGTTGTTTGTTTGTTTTTAAGGGTTTTACGGCATTTGCAACACATCTAAATTATATCAGCGCCAGTAAAAAGGAAGAAAATGGGACAGTAAAAAGTTTGTTTAAGTTTTAAGGGTTTTTACGGCGCTTGCAACACATTTAGGTCATATCAGCGCCAGTAAAAAGGAAGAAAATGGGATAGTAAAAAGTTCTAGAATTACAATTAAAGTTAAAGCACCCAAGAAAAACGTAAGACAAAGGGGAAGTGATTCAAATAGGAAACAGATGTAGATTCCAAGAGCACACTATCAAAGTACTTAGTTTGAGATCACCTAAAAGTCTCATCCGTACACATGCACATGTCCGCACTAAGAGGAATACACTCAAATGTTTACAAATCTTGAATGATACATACAGTACATAACAGAGAGATGATTTACAAGTTATTTCACTCCAAGACAAAGAGAGAAAGGAAGTTGGGAAAACAGACACGATTAGAAACCTCCCTGCTCACTATGGTAGTCGGGAACCCCACCCTGCGAAGCGATTTATGTGCGCCCCAGTGCTCTTGAATTCTTCTCTATCTGGTGGTTCAATAATTTCTGATGGTAATTTATTTCATAAGCACAACGCAATAATGATGATGATGATGATGATAATAATAAATAATAATAATAATAATAATAATAATAATAATAATAATAATAATAAAAATAATAATAATAATCTTTGTATTTATGTCTATCCGCGGCTGCATCATGAGATGTCGCCAACTGGGCATTCCATGACGGAATACAGATAATACATCAAACAAATGTCTGACGTCAAGTCAACATGAATCACCCATGTTGCCCAGTGAGCGAATTGAGGGTTAATAATCTTGCCCAAGGAAAAAAATGAAAGTCCACTGAAGTAGGACTCGAACTCGGTACCTTTCGGATCACTTAAACACTCAGCCACTTCGCCCCCCTAACAATAATAATAATAATAATAATAATAATAATAATAATAATAATAATAATAATAATGAGGGAAAGAAGAAAGGTTCTAGATCTGAAATTAAAGCACATAAAAAAAAGTAAGACAAAGGAAGTGGTTCAAATACGGAACAGAAGATTCCATGAGATTCTCTCAATGTGCCTATTTTGACATTACCTTTTTAAGGGTTTTACAGCGCTTGCAACACATTAAGGTCATATCAGTGCCAGTAAAAAGGAAGAAAATGGGAGAGTAAAAAGTTCTAGAATTACAATTAAAGCGTCCAAGAATAAGGTAGACAAATGGGAATTGGTTCAAATAGGGAACCGATGTAGATTCCAAGAGCACACTATTGAGATCACCAAAATTCTCATCCAGACACAAGCACAGGTCCCAACTAAGAGGAATACACCCAAATGGTTACAATTCATATATAATACATAAACAAAACATAATACAGTGCATAACAGAGAGATGATTTACAAAGAAAAAAATATCATCTCCCAAAACTAATAACATTTGACTGTTTCCCTCCCAGCCAAGGCCAGGACAAAACCAAGTAATTTCATTCCAAGACAAAGACAGAAAGCATGTTGGAAAACAGACATAGGGGGATAGAAGACACAGTATGTACCTCCCTGCCCACTATGGGAGTGACATTACTTTGAAGTCCTAACCAGGCACAAGCAAAGGATCACCCTATGGACAGTCAAATGTTTACAAAGTATAGATTCAAAACTAAAAACAAAAATAGTACATAGAGATGATTTACAAGGAAAAAACATCATCTTTAAAAAAAAAAAGGGAGCATACATTCAACTGTCTCCCTCTCAGCTCAGGATTCATACCGGGACCAGAAATAAAAATTAAGCAATGCCAAAATCAGAAAAAAGATGAGAGCAATGTGGAAAGGGAAAAGAGATATAGGGGGATAGACGACATAAGTGGCCTCTCCACCCATTTTGAGAGGTCAAAAGACCCCACCTAGTACAACAACTTGTCTCAGTTGGAAAAATTGTAATATCGCCTAACAGGCATCATGTGTCGTTCTATATGTTACGTGTAACTGTTGGCCCGGGACCCTTTTTTAAAGAACTTTGAGCATATTTAGTGGATATTGCACCATATAAAAGCTCATGTCTTTTTTTTTATTGATTGCAACTCTGCATCCAAATTTTCTCAACTGTAGATTTTCTCTTATCTTTAATAAGGATATCATAACTCAAATAAAAGTAATGATTAATGTTAAAGACGTTAAATAAAATATGCAATACTCGCAAGAGTGTGTAGATTCATAAATGCATTAATATTATAAAGTATAAAATAGTCATTGTGACTTTTTTCCTGCACCAATCGTGTTTAATCTTACAGTTTGCCTTCATTAATCATTGTGCGATCATCTGCGGAAAATACATTTGATACCAAATCTAAGTTCCTGGTGGTATACGTGTGTGTGAATGCAACACCTGCACAAAGAACAAGAATAATTACAACTTATATGGCACGATATCAAATTATAACAAATGATAAATAAGGTGTCTTTAATAAAGGTTGAAGCGATACCGATAGTGGCAGTATCCAACAGGAGATGTTGACAAATATTTGTAACCAAGTTTAAGTTAATGCTGCATTACAAAAATCCGTAAATCCTGCAAATATCAGAAACTTAGACTTTTTTTGTTGATGGAAATCTTGTCATACACAAATATCAGTCAATTAAACACCCCCCCCCCCCCCCCAAATATCAATCCAAAGAATCCAAAGAAGTGTCCAGCATGAGACTTTTTGAAAAGTCGGAACCGTAGTCTTCTTAATTTATCGATATATGGACTAAAAGATTTGAAACAATGAAAAGAATGTTTTTGGTTAGTTTCCAGCAATAATGCAGATGCTTGACTGTATGTCACAAAAATTATGTATAAAGATCTTTTTCCATCTAACTGCAACAATTCAATAAATAATAAATTTGTTTCCTTTGCCATGGAGAATAAAAGTAACTGATATAATTTATTTGGAAATTGCGAATACATTAAGTATCATAATAAGTGTGTAACGGTACATCACAATAACAGTAACAAAATATTTAAGTAAATAATTTTAAATTTTGAAAAGTAACATGGATGTCTAAGCAAGCTTCAAAGGTTTGTTTTGTTTTTATGTTTTTAAGGGTTTTACGGCACTTGCAACACATTTAGGTTATATCAGCGCCAGTAAAAAGGAAGAAAATGGGATAGTAAAAAGTTCTAGAATTACAATTAAAGCACCCAAGAAAAAGTAAGACAAAGGGGAACTGAGAACAAATAGGGATCAGATGTAGATTCCAAGAGCATACCACCAATGTACTTAGTTTGAGATCACCTATAAGTCTCATCCGGACAAAAGCACAAAATCCAACAGAGAGGAATACACTCAAATGCTTACATTATCCACTAAAAATAACAAATATATTAATACATAACAGAGAGATGATTTACAAGGAAAAAAATATCATCCCCCAAAACAATAACTATGCATTTGACTGTTTCCCTCTCAGCCAGGACTCCGACCAGGGCCAGGAAAAAAACCAAGTAATCTCATTCCAAGACAAAGGCAGAAAGCATGTTGGAAAACAGATATAAGGGTATAGAAGACACAGTATGCACCTCCCTGCCCGCTATGGGAGGTCAGGATCCCCACCCAGCTTCAAAGGTTTACGCATATGAAAACACACACACACACATTCAAGATTATAGAAGTATACACCGAGATGACACAGAGAGAGAGAGAGAGAGAGAGAGAGAGAGAGAGAGAGAGAGAGAGAGAGAGAGAGGACAACGCAGATGATAAAAGACCATCAGCAAAGCAAAAACTAAACCCAAATAATGAACAAACGAAAAGAAAAAAAAAAAAGAAAAAAATCAAAACAAATCAAAATAACCGAAACAAAACAAATGGAAAGTTAATAAAAGCATTGTTCTAAACATCAACGTCTGCCATAAACAAAAACAAAAAAAACATTTCAGGTAAAATGGGAAGGATTTTCTCCTCTGGGTAATCAGGGGTAATGCTGCAGTCCATGTCTGATTTACTTATAAAGTATACATATAGTTTCACAACAAATTATAGCATAATAATAATAATAATGAGTACGGTTAAAACTTTAAACCACAAATTGGAGGCAGAATTAATACACTCTCTTCATCTTCCTCACACATGTTCTCATCTATTTCAAAGTGCCTAGTTAGTTAATCATTTGAAAAACAAAACTAAAAACAAACCAAAATGCACAATAATCTTAAAGCCCACATAATGTACAATAAATATATATGTAAAACATGTCAAGACAACGCATAATTCAACAACTTTCTTAATAAACCAAGAGGCGGCATGGCACAGCTGGACGGTCTTTGCTTCTTGACCCTATGTAATGGATTCAGTGAAACAACCACCATGCTATATGGCCTTGAGCAAGTCACCCACAAAGGAGTCTGTTCTTAGGGCGCCCGATAGTGGTACACATCATTCGAGGAAAAAATTCAGTCAGAGGGATGAAAAAAATATATCATAAGTCTCAGCAACAAAATAAACCTTTTTTACATAACATAGAGCATCTGAAACTCCACTTGAAAGGAATCCATAACATCTGAATAGTAATAACTCCATCCAAAAGACAATGTTTTTTGTTGTTTTTAAAGGGTTTTACGGCGCTTGCTTGCAACACATTTAGGTCATATGAGCGCCAGTAAAAAGGAAGAAAATTGGATTGTGAAAAGATTCTAGATGTACAATTAAAAGGACTTGAGGAAAAAGTAAGACAAAGAGGAATGATTGTGCTTGTTTGTTTTTAAGGGTTTTACGGTGCTTGGTCATATCAATGCCAGTAAAAAGGAAGAAAATGGGTTAGTAAAAAGTTCTATAATTACAATGAAAGCACCCAAGAAAAGGTAAGACAAAGGGGAATAGGTTCAAATAGGAAACGGATGTAAGATTCCAAGAGCACACTATCAAAGTACTTAGTTTGAGATCACCTAAAAGTCTCATTCAGAAACAAGCACAGGTCCCCACTAAGAGGAATACATTCAAATGTTTACAAATCATATATAACATGTAAACAAAACATAATACAGCGCACAACAGAGAGATGATTTACAAGGAAAAAAATATCATCTCCAAAACTAATTATACATGTGACAGTTTCCCTCCCAGCTAGCGTATCCGACCAGTGACAGGACAAAACTAAGTAATTTCATCCAAGAAAAAGACAGAAAGAAGATAAAAGGGGATAGAAGACACAGTTAGTTCCTCCCTGCCCACTATGGGATGACCTGACTATCATGATAAAATCAATGCTAAGAAACCGATCCCGAATTTGAAAGAAGAATTTATTGCAGTTATCTATCTAAAACAAGCAACATGCCTTTGGAGTCCAGTTTTTGACACATGATCTAAAAAAATAAACAGATCTGATGTCCAATTTGAGACAATTCAAAACAGCTAACCAATCAGACTGCAGTAGAAATGAACGGTAAGATCATTAAAAAAAAGTATTGTGGTATTTAAAAAAAAACAAAAACACACAAAATGTTGACACTCGAAGCTAAAAAAACGGTAATTTACCACACACCACTGGTTTACTTCACCACATAGTATTTGCAAAATGCCCCCAAAAATAATGTAAACAAGATCACAGTAGATGTATTTTCAAAATTATTGGTCTTCAACAGTCCAATATAACAATAACCAACACATTCAAACCAAGCACCATGAAGTAAAAGGGAAAAGGGGAAAGGAACAACACGGGTTAATATTTCATGATATCAACCGTCTCAGCCTCGTTCAAATAAAAATGATATACGATTCTTTGAGTCCAATCATTTCAATCATAACGATAAGAAATTAAATGATATATATGATATGATAAATACTAAATTTGATGATGATGATGATGATAATGATGATAAAAATAACAATAACAATAATAAATACAGTCAAACTTATACCGTAACACTCACTTTTAGTCAATCTAAAGACAATTACAGATATACCACCACATATGCTCTGATATAAAACATGAACATGGCAGCATAGCAGAGTTTTCCTGTAATAAACAATGGTAATGAAGATACAATAACAATAATAAAATAAGATAAGTCCTAATGATAATAATTTTTTTAAAATAAAATAATAATCATAATAATGACAACACCATAAACAAACAGTTTTGATGATAAAATAATACATACAGTGAAATACAATTGACCTAAAAACGGCTGAATTAAAAACAAAAAAAATCGATAAATTCAAAATGTTGGTGTGAGAATCCCAAATCCACACCATTACGAAACTGAAATGCTTCTAGTTAACTTTTAACATGATATAAAACTTTAAAATTAACAGCTATTTCAATGTCCTTGTCAACCAGGACTGAATATTTCCACTACCCAAGGCCTGTATTCAGCATTGACAACTTGAGCCAAGTATCACCTGTTCACTTTACCAACAGAAATCGTCAATGAACAGAATGTAGAGTTGTTTCCTTATTTTTTCTCCTCTTATTTTTTAGTTACCGGGCCTAAACCAAATTGTGTCTGAATAAAAAGTAGATGCAGACTTGCTTATTACTGCTAAAATGCCATAAAACTGCAAAAAAAAATTTCTACTCCAATTGCCGGGCTGCCTAAGAATATTTTATTCAATATCGTTTGTCGAAAATGAAAGTTTGGTGTCAAAGCTTTTCTATTCAGAATACCTGTTAAAAGTTCAAATTTCAAAACATACCTCAATTATTGCTAATTTCAAGAGTAAAAAATTCATACCAGAACACAAGTAAAGTAGGGTATTTATCATTTATAAAAGGTAGTTGATTGACTTGGACTGATATCTGTCATCATGTTAAGTTTATAAATAGATTTGTGAATTGGTTACAACGGTATTAGTAAGCTAAACTAGTGAGTACCTTACTGAAATGCATATTATCTACACCAACAAGATGAAGAATTACAAAATACTGACCACAAGTGAGACTGACCTAAAAGACGTTTATTTTGAACGAAAAGACAATGTTATTTCATAGAATTATAGATGTGATATAGCTGTCATCACTTTCTATGGACTAAATAACAAGTGATTCAAGTGAGGTTGGCATAAAAAGAATAGGAAGAATAACTTTTCAAAGTCACAAAAATAGGTGGACAATCTAACAACTTAATCGACGATTAATTGACAGCTGAGATGCTATTCATGCTGTTTATTATTTTGGTGTCATATTGTCGGTTCTTGGATTATTTTTCATTTTTCAACCAAGAGAAACTCATGAAAATTAAATCTTTCCAGCTTTGGTTGAGCCTCAAGAGCTTTAGTTTCATTTCACTTGTTCCATCATTTTAATTCCATTTTTGTGACACCCTTTCCCAATAAACAACCATAACCAGATGCATTCTGTTTTTCTAAAAGAAAAAGCTTGCATCTGTCTTGTAAAATGAAATCGTAGACTATGTACCAAATTCCCCTTAAAACTCTGAAAAGGTGTGTATGAAACAGTGCAGACATTTCCCCTTACGATGATTAAAAATATCACTGGATTGAAGTTAAATGTTTCAAGAAGATTACAATGTGACATATGGGTGAAGACGAGATGAACCATTGAATAAATATATAACAGAAGAAAAAGAAAAATATACCTGAAGAAAATTAAGTGGGTAGGATAACGATAGTGGTAATGGAATACAAAGACATTTGTGAATAATTATTTTCAATAGCATTATGCACTGACATTTTAAATAACGCATAAAAATGGATGAAAGCAAACCTTACATAAAGTTTGTGCAATGAAACATTTCAGCAGTCATACAAATGCATTTGATTCTTCAAACATCACGCTTAGAAATTGTGGGGGGAATTTTTAAAAAACCTGCGATCAATTTATCATTCACTTTCAGCCCAAAAAAAGTTAGAATCAGCAAGCTAATAAGTTAAATAAAACCCTATGTACATTTTGGATTAATAAATAGCATTCTATTTGAAAGTCTTCATAATTCTTCTCATTTTCATGGTTATTAAAAACTATATACATATCTATAAATCTTCAAACAAATTTACAAATATATATAAATTATTTACATTGAATTGTGCAAATATTTATGCCAAAATTTACAATAGCCTTTGTTTGCACATTCAGATTCGAGAAAAGTCTCAATAATCCTTAAAAAAACTGTTTGATTTTGATTATACAAGCCAGGGTTGCAACAGTTGTTATTGCCCTCCCAATGAAAAAGATGAGATATTAGATCCAAGTATAAATAAAATCAAAGCCTGCCTGTTAGGATTGATGTAATATGGATAAATGCCAAAGATATAGGATTATTATCATTATCGTATGGCTATTCTACTTAAAGCAGTGGTATCACAATGTACTGGTTGTTTACATATCTTTAGACATGGGATAATAGCCTGGCCTTGTAGGCGCACACCATCAACTTGGCCTGAAACGATATATAAAAAGTTGACAAAATAGAACACAAGTAAAATAAACAATTTTTTTTTTAAAAGGAAAAGAATCAACCAATCAATCAATAAATGAAGAGGCTATGCATATTCTAGTAATATAATCACAAGAAAGCCTGATTGCAGAGATGAAAATCAAGAAACTGTCCTGCCAACAGAAGTTGCATCAAGCAAAGGAACGATGTCAGCATAAAGACCATGCACAACTGTCCCTTATACTACTCTAAAAGTGATGCCCTGTTTCCCATCACCCAAACTGACTTGAAAAAGGTTGTTCCTTACAATCTGCCATCATTAACTTCTTCAAATCCAATGACTAATTAAAAAGCCAGTAATCTTTTTAACCACTTCAGAGGGATGCGCACAAATTTGTAGGCTGAGTGTGATGCAAACGAATTCGTTCTATCTTTTTATTTCTTTCAGTTTGCCATCTAAAACAACTGGCACCTGTTTCTTGTTACAAGATGGCTGCTTTAACTATTCAAATGGAAAAAACTTGTGGTTTGGAAGAGAAAATTACCTTTCAAAATGATACAAATCAGGAAGAAATTTCTTATGAAGAATCACAGCCCGACAATATTTATGTTCATTGTGTGGCTTTTTCACTCACAGACAAGTCTTATGAGAAATTAATAATCGTTTCCTGGAAATTTTATGCGCATTGAACTAGTTCCTCGTAGTCAGGGCAATTCAGCCGTTTTTGTAAAGAACATAGTATGTGCTATTTGGTTAACATTGCATATTCTGTGTTTCTAAAAACGATGTCAGATTCATGTTTGATCCACACTTGTATGATGTAGTTCTTTGATGTTCCTATTAAGGCATTGGAGTCTAATTTGCTGTTTTACACAACTTTTTTTGTGAACAAGTTTTGCTCTCCTCTTTTGTTTTGATAGGTAAACCATTTATTTAGTGTTTGCTCTGTTTGTAACACCTTTTCTGTCACTGAAGAGCATTTGCCAAGAATCTACATCATAATCAAATTAAACTATGAGACTTTTTTCAAAACAGGTAAACCATTTATCTAGTGTTTTCTCTGTAACACCTTTTCTGTCACTGAAGAGCATTTGCCAAGAATCGACATCATAATAAAATAAACTATGAGTCTATTTTCATAACCGTATCTGCTTCCTTTACATTTGCTGTTAAATTTTAATTCGTGATGTCTCACTTCAAAAAGGTCCATGTGCATCAATTTTGTTTTGCAAAACAAAACGTTTTTCAATTTTATGTTTGTCTAAAGAAATAGCAAAGTATGGTCATTGGACATAGGGCATTTTTCTAATGAGATGTTAAGTAGGTGGTTTATTGTTTGAGTAATGACAAGGTCAAAAGTGTTTCCTGCTTCATCAGTCCCAGGTATCATGCAGTGCATAAGATTACACAACTTGACAGTGCAATTATATGTTATGGTAGAAAGAAGGACAACAAATCAAGATTACTGAAATAAATTCTTTTCTACTACACAACAAAAAAATGACTGATTCTAATATCTAGAACTCTTTGATTTGATAATCTCAAGTCAAAGACCTTTTTAAAAATTGTGGTCGTAATCGATCATTATTAGAAATAAAACATGTCTAACCAAAATGAAAAAAAAGTGTTTTGTTAATATATAGGAGTACAGTGCGGCTATGTGGTCTAGTGATATGACACTCGCTTTCGGATCGGAAGGTCCTGGGTTCGAGACTCGCGCTCGACGCATAGTTGAGTCCTTGGAAAAGGCTCTTTACTCACATTCTCTCACCGTACTCGGGTGTAAAATGAGTACCTGGCCGTTAACAGCGTTGTCTTTGTCCGAAAAATTATATCGCCTAGCAGGCGTCATGTCCCGTCCTACATGTTAAATGTTGCTGTTGACCAGGGACCCCTTGTAAAGTGCTTTGAGCACATTTAGTGGATATTGCGCTATATAAAAGCTCAATTTAATTTACTATTCTCACCTTGGATGTGTAGTCTGGATGTTTGGATATGACCAATGAATTACAGCCTGAGATAATGGGATGGCACGATGTGACAAAATTGACCTCCCTAGTCAGAGGAGTCTGGGTGACACCATTTAGAACCACAGAGGCAATAGGACATGTACCATGGAACCTACAACGAACACCCCTGTCGTTTATCTTGGTGTGGGCAATGAACAGTAGGAAACCTTCACCTGTGACATATGATTAACTTCGGTAATAAAAATACTCTTAAAAAAGAAAGAAAAGAAATAGGCAAATTCTTCGTTGTGACCGCTTTAAAAAAGAAAGAAAAAAATAGGCAAATTCTTCGTTGTGACTGTCGACCAGACTGAAGAATACCCCATATGACGTCTGAGATAATATATAATATATATATATATATATATATATATATATATATATATATATATATAATGTACTAGGATTTTGATTTATCAACTTAAAGAAAATTTTTGATTGAGATTGGATATGCAAAAAAAACACATTTTTAACAATTGATTAATTTACCATAGCCAAAGACGAATCTAGTGCTTTGTTGTTTGAACTGCACATATAAAATTAAGGCCCAGAAATAATCTCATCTCTATTCCTATTGATATCCCTTCTGCTCATTTCATTTGAGTTAATATGGCAATAGTCAACTGATATTTCCATGTTGCTATTGTTTAACATTTTACTTTAATTCTCATTTTAGCTTTCGCTCGAATTGTATCCCCCCCCCCCCCTTTCACACACACACACACACACAAAACAAAAAAAAAGACCCACAATAACAAGACACTAAATTTAAAAAATCATTTATTGCAAAACCAACTGTCAAAACTTACCGGTGACTAAAGGATTAGCATAGCAGTTAAACTTAACAGTGAAATCTTGAGACTCTCTGAGAGGAAAGCATTGGATGGGGAAGAGTTTGTCTACTAGTTGGGCTGTATCCTGTAGTGTCTCATTCACTTTATCTTCAAAGGTCGACACCAATCTTATAGGATAGGGAGAAATTATAATAATAATAACAATAATAATAATAATAATAATAATAATAATAATAATAATAATAATAATAATAATAATAATAATAATAATAATAATAATAATAATAATAATAATAATAATAATATTAATCATCATCATCATCCATTCTTTAAAAAAAATTAGGTTTGGGGTCAAAATGTTAAAATTGTTGCAGACAAACACGGAATTACTGCAAATTACAAAATGATCAAACTATTTTGTTTACAGATTGATAACCGAGTAACTTGCAAACATTAAAAAAAATGAATGGTAATTCAATCATCCGTTGACTCTATTTAGAAAAACTGTTAAGGCAGAAGGATCAGACATATTTGATTATTATAGAAGGAGAAGTAAATCTCATGCTTGTATAAGGAGTAATATCCATTAAATGTGCTCAAATCACTTTACAGTATAACAACAACAACAACAAAAACAAACTAACAGCCATTTAATAATCATTGATAAAAACAAATCAACATGATAGGAAAGTTAACACTCTGGCATTTTGTTCAGTTTACTTTCAAAAGTTTTAACAGAGCCTGCTTCACTTTTAGGTCATTTCAACATCTAAGCTCCTCGAGTTTTGGATAAGATGAACCTTAGATAAGGAAAACTTCATTTCTGGCCCACGGGAGTTTATCTTAAGCAAACTGCAGTGTTTGAGCTTCATTTAGTTTATTTTGTTTTTCAAATTTTCAAACTAAATGAATACACAATTTTCTTGACCCTTAACTCACTCCTTCCTAGAGTCTTTTGCTACTTTTCAAAATTGGGGAAAAAATGTATTATAAATGGGAATGTGCATAGATAGTTTTATTCAAGTATTATTAACACGCAAAAACTTAAAACAATAGCTTTGATACTAAGGCTATATTTGTCTCATAAAAATGTAATAAATAGGTATGGGGTAAAAGTAACGACGGATATAGTCGGTGTTAGGGTTGAGTGAATTAAATTTACAAAGATCAAAACTTACCTATCTACATGTGAACGTAATACAGTCTCGATCTCACTATTCCTCCTTTCAACGGCTACATCAAGCGCTGATATACTGTTACAGTTTGGGGGAGCAAAGTTGACACCTGTCCTCAGCATCAGGTTGACAGCATCCTTGTTTTGCTTCTTAATGGCCTTCATTAAAGCCGTCTCTCCTTGGTCAGAGTCAGATGTACACAGGCTGCTATTGGCACCAAATTTGAGCAACAAAGCTACAAGGCAAATTTCTTTCTGTTGATATTTTTTTTTAAAGAGATGAAAAGAGAAAAGGTTTAAGTATATGCGGCTAGGTGGTCTTGTGGTATGACACTCGCTTTCGGATCGGAAGGTCCTGGGTTCGAGCGACGCGCTTGGCGCATAGTTGAGTCCTTGGAAAAGGCTCTTTACTCACTTTCTCTCACCGTACTCAGGTGTAAAATGAGTACCTGGCCGTTAACAGCGTTGTCTTTGTCCGAAAAATTGTATTATCGCCTAACAGGCGGCATGTCCCGTCCTAAATGTTAAATGTTGCTGTTGACCAGGGACCCCTTGTAAAGCGCTTTGAGCACATTTAGTGGATATTGCGCTATATAAAGTTCAATCTTATTATATAATTATTTAGAATACATAAAAAATACTACCAGGAATCTTTTGCCATAAAGCATCGAACTGTGAAGGCCAATGACCTAAAATTGGTGTTAATATTGGGTGGCCTAATTCCAAATTTTTAATGTTTACAAACGCACTGTTCCCATCTTTCTTTGAAGTCTTAAAATCATGAATTTTTGACAAGTCATCTTAATCAAACAAAGTTTGAAGTGAAAGTTTCCTGACCAAAATGTAAAGATTGTGCTTTGTTGAAGTTACTAAAAGATGAGGCTGACTGACTGACCTGTTCACATGCCATCATCAAAGCTGTCATTCCATTACTAGTTTGACTGTTCACAAGGACACCTTGCTCCAGCAGCATCTCCACAATTGACACACTGCCTGTAAACAAACAAACAAAACAAAAAACAAAAAAAAAAAAAGAAACTGAATATTAATGCATCACTAACAAGGCAACTAACAACATATCTGGAATCTAGATTTTGAAAGAAAAAAAATGAATGATTGAAGTAAAACTGAAACTGAATGAATAATCTAACGGGGTTTTTTTTTTGGAACCTAAACCTTTCATTTCCAATATTTTGTTCAGTGACAGACACGAGGACAAGGGGCTTATGAAGCTGTAGTTCAGCCTATTTCTGTAATGTGAAATTGACCACAAACAATTGCAAGTTACCTCCTAAATGAATGTTGGTCTATCTCACACTCAAAGAACTCTCAGGCAGGGTCCATGGAGCTGGAGTTTATCCCGGGTTCTATAGTGCTAAATAGATAATAGCAATTACTTGCTACCCTTTGGATAGGAATTTAGTCTCTTATGAACAGAGTCAGAAAAAATGTTAACATCACCCAGAATCAATCCCTTTGTATGAAATGAATGCTTTACCAAATGAGCCACGGCGACCGCAAAGGCAGGATTAACTTTACTAATGCATCTAATGAATCAATGATGGGTCAAGATTGAGACAAGACAAAAAAAAAGTAAATGGGCCCTGGCTTATCAGTCAAATATTCCCTGCCTCTGAAGAAAGCGGTGTAAAAGATCGAAGTAAGCTTGTAACTTGGAATTAAAAATGGTTCCAAATCAATACACAGTTTTGGGAACTCGCTTTCAAATGCAAGTTAGCATAATAACTCCTTATCATAACCCACAAACAACTTCACATTTGATACTTCTGCTTGAAATTCATCCTGGTTTTTTTGGGGGGTTTTTTTCAATGAGCTGAACAGTCTTAGGAATTATTATTGTTGTCAAGATATTACGCGTCAATATCTTTCTTTTTTATAAGACCTAATGTGAGCCAGTAGAACATTTATTACAAGGCTACCTCCTTTTTTTTTTTAACAAAGAATCATAGGGTTTCCAGAAATTCAGGGTTATAGTTATAACGAGAAAAGATATTACCTCTCCGAACAGCTCTCATGAGAAGATTTATCCCTGTTGAGTCTTTCTGCTCAAAGTCGAGACTGTGACTGGAATCTGTGCTCTGTTTGATGGCACGGCTAACAACCTCTGCCTTACTTAAATTAACTGCTTGAAGAAGATCAGCTGAAAAATAGGTTTTAAAAAAAGTTTTCAATCAAATAGTCTATCTCCCAATGAATAATGTGATATGTCAATAATAATGATGATGATAATGATAATAATAATAATAACAATAATAATAATAATAATAATAATAATAATTACTACAACAATAATAGAAACAAAAATAATGCCCTGTATTTGTTAGCACTCTGCCATATCACGTGAAAGTGCACAGAGCACTTTAAAAATGTGTCAACACATTAGCTCTGAAAAGAACAAAGTCTTAATATGCTTTTTTAACAGATGGTCCAATTAATGATGTCATAAGTATTTTGGAAGAAGAATCCAGAGGGTTGGGATGCTTCTAGAAAAAGAGCATCATCCACATGAGACGTAAGAGCTATTTCCTGGAGTAGCAAGCAGTTTTCCATCAGATAATGAGCAAAGGGATTGCATCTGCAGCATCTGTTATATTTTTCTTTACTCTCACTCTTTGCACTGGACATGTCAGATAAGAATGGACCCAGTCTAAGGCATTCCCTCTAACTCCAAAACTTTTGAAATAGTTCACGAGCATCTTTGTTAATTCTTGATAGAATTTTTGATATTTTAAAATATGAAGTAATTCATCTGTCATAGAAAACATCTCTTTATGTCCTCGAGTTCTTTAATTTCCGAAGACAGTGTTGAGGTTAAGAAATAAGAGAAACAAATTTCACATTGATATCTAAATAATAAAAACATGGAAAGTTAAGACCACTAAGACTTTTATTGTTTTTTAAAACTAAATAATGCCATAAAACATTGACTAAAAGGAGAAATAGATAATATTTTGCTTAAACTGTCAATATGACCAAATCCTCCATTTAATTAAGTAAACTTTTGAATGGTGTTTTGCCATTCTCCGCTTTTGCTAACTGACCGGATGAGATGCAGATTTCTGAGCATTAAGATATTTTGTGCCAAAATTAATTATACAGCAGCTCAGTGGTCTCATTTATGGATGTATTAACATTTGAGATATTTGAATTAAACAATTATTATTATTACCTACCATTAGATATAAATCCAGTCGTCTTAACAAATCTGTCCTCGCCCTGTTAAAACAAAATAGAAAACATGATTGAGGATGGAAGAATGACCTCCAAAATTTGTAAATGAAAACATATTCAATCTCATAGACATTTCGTAAATTCTTATGACTCCAGTGGCAATTCTCCATCCCTTGATAGTTTCATATCATGATCTTCAATTCATTTTCACTGATTCATTAAAACTGCTTATTATTATTAGCAAATTCAAAACCCAACCTTCTTAATTTCCACACACTGCAATAATCTTTTTTTATAATTTACTTTCACACAAAGGGCTTTTTATTTAAAACGATGTCAAACTAGACCAGTTCATCACAACACATCAAATCATTTTCTTGGTCATACTCAAGGACATATGTTCGATTCATTACCTCAATCTAATAATATGTAAGAAGTGATCCAGGCAATCAAAATTTAATTTACGGTCTAAATGCTGATATCACTCAATTTGAGGGGGCTTTTTAAATAATTTAGTATTTTCATTTGCTTTTTTCAAATAGCATTTTTTCTTCTTTTAATTACAACTCAATATTCATAGCTAAGACTTTAAATCCAATTAACAGCATCTGGTTCATCCAGACAACAAACATATTGAGGTGGTTATTTGACTTTGGTTTTGCCTGAGCTTTTTGGTGAGTTACAAACTTTAAGCTGGCTACAATAAAAATCTATCAATTTGTGAGGTGGTCTGGCAAAACATGCCGGATGTTGAATCCACTGTTATTATTATTTTACATTTGAATAGAAGAACCATTTCTGAACAAAATGCAATTTGAATTTCATAAATATCTTAATTTGGGCCCAAGTTACACATTTGAAGGGAGGCAGCAACAATGGTTTTACCCTTGTGTTCATTACTTTCATTAACAGATAGTGATTTTGACTTTTAGAAGTTTTATATTGTAGGTTATAATATAAAATTGAAAGAAAAATGCATCCAGTCGAAAAACCATATTTTTGGCACAATATTTCACACAGGAATGTAAATGGAATGTGGGACTATTGCTTTGCGCTGTTACTCTTTTTCTTCATACATGTCCAGTCATCCTACTAACTCAATGGTAGCTAGTATTCATGTGTACTGTTTTGCATTCTAAATAGCGGATAACGACAAAAAGAATGATATGTAATATGTTGGGTTTTGATAACATCTTCGTTCTCAGCATTGAATTGAAATCTGCTACCTCAGAAGTATATTTAGAGGGCAATTTCCAATGTATTTACACATCGATAGTTTATAAACTTCAAATTGTAAAATCCTTTCATGCATGAGAGTGTAGTGGGATAGATACAAAAAAACGAAAATAATTAAGATAACCATTTTTCACCATTATTCGCTCATATCTAAAAACTAGCTCCCAGAACATCAGACAGGTTTTACCAAATCAACTAACATATTGGGAAAAAATCTGAATCAACACAAAATACATGATTTCTACCCCTATTTATACCTAATGTAACTTTAAAATGCTTTAAAATTGCTGTAATGTTATAAAATTCAGTCACATATCTATTTCATGCAAAAATAGCAATATTTTTTATCCATTTTCTCTAAAATTCTGTTGTTTTTTTTAAATCACAATCTGGAGGGAAAATATCTGAATTTGCCCATCATACAGCAAATGAATCTGCATGTCGCAGATCTGTGAAAACGATCATGAACTTGGTGATGAGAATAGCTTTTGTTCATAATAATTAGTTACAGTAGACAGTGATTGCCTGAGATTGTATACAGTTAAAGAAAAAACAAAAAAAAGGTTTCATGGTCGTTTTCATAGATCTGCGACATGCAGATTCATTTGCTGTATAAAGATTTTATAAACGCCAAAATTGGGCAATTCAGGTACCTATTTTCTGTTGCAAAACCTACCTGAGTATCCATGTCCTCTAGTTCATCACAGGTGATAGAGGCAATCCTTTGGTCTAGGTCAGATACTGTTAAAATAAAAGGAGCATCAACAGGTGACAGTTTCCTTAATCACTGACTATATATAATATGCAAATGACGAACTGGAATCAAACATAACTAAGGAACTGGCAACAAAACAATATGTGGAACTGCTTCGCAGAGTGTCAAAAAGGTATAGACAAAGTTTTTGACCCTACTTACTTACTTATCCGAACCAGCGACCACCTGAGCTCTAGCCCTTCGGTCTTGTGCCATGACGTAGAAGTTAGGTTTTTGACCCTAAAAAAAGCCACCCTTGCATATTTTTTTTATTACAGATCTTCAGGTTTTGGATTATTTTAAATTATCCAACCCAAATTTATGAAAATTACTCCTCCGATAGTAAGATCAAAATATAATAACTAAATATCAATGTCTTTTTCCGTTGAAACTTTTTTCAAAAACAACTTTTGTTGCAGGGCTCATTAAAAAACCCCAAAAAACTATGAGCATTTATATTGCGAAATATCCACTTGACATGCTCAAAGCATTTAACAAGGGATCCCTAGCCAACAGCAACATTTAAACAATGAGGACGAGACATGACACCTGTTAGACGATAGGACATTATGTCTTATAAAAATTTTGATTAATCATTTCTTAGTCTAAAAAAGTAGCCAGACATTCATTTTCTCCCACATAGGCGGCATCTTAAAACCTTCGACAAACTCTCTGGAACATGTAATATAAATAAAGTTGTTGACTCTCCTCTCCTCTCTTTGACTATACATAAATCCGCTACATTACAAAATGAAACTATGGGAATAACAACTAAGAAACATACAAACATACCTCTACGGGAATTTGGGGAAGGAATTTTCTCAAGAGGCCCTGACAAGTCGCCAGTTCGTTTCCGATGTGATGACCATCCATCAGAAGATGAAGATGAAAATTCTGTTGAATTGTGATGACTGACACGCACAGAAGAGGAAGACACAGGTTCTTGAACATTGGAACTGCTAGAATTCTGAGGTCCAGAATTAAGAGTGCTACTGTCTGTATTTGTAATAAGGCTCCCACTGGTTAAGGAAGACCTGAAGTTCTCTTTCCCGGGAGAGGAGCTAAGGTTAATGCTGCCTGGTGAGTTGGATGAGGTGGTGGATGGGGCTGGAGATACATGGTTGGTTGACGATGGTGGAGGATCTGATGCCTCTCGTATGAAATTGAAAGTACAATTATTATCACTGAATAATCCTGGGCGTTTAGAAATACCCCTGCCTCCTCTAACGCTTGAATTGGAATTGCTGCTGCCTGCAGAGGATTGAGGTATACTTCTTTCTGACGGAACAGTACTGTTAGCCATGATTGAATTTTTGTGAGTGTTGGAGCTAGCAATGGTATCAACATGCATGCGATGAGCAAGGACATTCATAAGACCGCTGGACATGGCATCTTTCTCCATGCTTGAAGGGCCCGACTCATCAAAACTGGAATCATATTCTAGGGAGCGCATGTTAACAAAATTATTTTTTTTGTCCTGCTGAGAGGTACCAGATGAGGTCTTTTTGGAAGCGGAGGGCAGCGAAGCGTGCTTTAATGGTTTAGAAGGGGGCACAGATACAGAAGTGGAAGGAGAAACGTGTTGAGAAGATGATGACAAATTGGATGTACTATTTTTTACATTTTCTCCATCAGATTTGTCCTTGTTTTGTTCATCTTTTCCATTTTTCATGTTCCAGCGCCGATTCGATTTTGAATCTGAACGATTGCAAGCACCTCCCCATAAGCAATCATCATAAGATTTTTCCACAGCCCCACTCGCTTCAGCCATCGCCTCAAGTGGAGATTTCATGGACCACTGAGTATTTCCACTGGCAGCAGATGACAATGAGACTTCTTCAGTGGCAGCAGTTGATTTCTCATCTTTCACGTCATTTTCTGATAGAGATGTGCTGTCAGGTAGAAACCAATCATCTGAAATAATATAAAAATACAAATAAACAAATTGCATCAAACTTAACTCGTAATGCCACATAAAAATATGAATGTAAAAATTACCTTAAAAAAAAAAAATATTGGACAAAGACATGAAAATATTTAAGTTTAAGAGGATACCATACTGAACCCCGGATAATTTTTAAAATGATCTGGCATTCTTGTATTAATCTTCAAAGGTAGCTATCGAGAGTGGTAGTCTAGCAAAAATTATCAAAATATTCCTGTGGTTGGTTGGTTTTAGGGATATTGCAGGTCATTTCAGAGCCAGGAAAATGGAAGATGCTGGAATGGACAAAAGATTGAGATCCCTCTATCAAGCGCCTATGACATAAGAGACAAAAGGAACAAGTTTAATTTAATTTTCTTTTTTTTTAAGGGTTTTACGGTGCTTGCAACAGATTTAGGTCATATCAGCGCCAGTAAAAAGGAAGAAAATTGGACAGTGAAAAGATTCTAGATGTACAATAAAAAGGACTTGAGGAAGAAAATAAGACAAAGGGGAGTGGTTCTAATAGGGAACGGGTGTAGATTCCAAGAGCACACCATCAATGTACTTAGTTTGAGATCACCTAAATGTCTCACCCACACACCAGCACAAGATCCCACTAAGAGGAATACACTCAAATGCTTACATTATACATTCAAAATAACAAACATAATACATGACAGAGAGATGATTTACAAGGAAAAAAATATCATCTCCCAAAACAATAACTATGCATTTGACTGTTTCCTTCCCAGCCAAGCACTACGGCTAGGGCAAAACCAAGTCATCTCATTCCAAGACAAAGACAGAAAGCAAATTGGAAAACAGATATAGGGGGATAGAAAACACAATAAGTACCTCCCTGCCTACTATGGGAGGTCAGGATCCCCACCCAGAACAAGTTTAACAAAGACAAAGAAGGTCCAAGAGCAATTTAATAATAATAATAATAATAATAATAATAATAATAATAATAATATAATAATAATAATAATAATAATAATAATAATACTAATAATACTAATAATAATAATAATAATAATAAAAAAAAATAATAATAGTAATAATAATAATAATAATAATAATAAAAATAATAATAATAGTAATAATAATAATAATAATAATAATAATAATAATAATAATAATAATAATAATAATAATAGTAATAATAATAATAATAATAATAGTAATAATAATAATGATAATAATAATAATAAAAAAAATAATAATAGTAATAATAATAATAATAATAATAGTAATAATAATGATGATTCTAAAAGGAAACGAACCGTATTTCATTTTGAAAATTTCCTCCGGCTTGATGACCTCCTCCGACGGTAGTCTCTTGTGTCCTGTTGTGACAGTAAGCATGGTCTCAGATGTCACAGTCATAACATCATCTTTAACTTGTTGTTTTTCCTTCGTCCTTTCCTCTTCCACAGGAGTCTTGTCACATTCTCGTGTTTCAACTAGTTTTTAGAAAGATTATCTTTTAGACACATTGCATCATTTTAAAGCCTTTACTAGAGTATTAAATTCATCAATTTATGAATAAGGAAGTTATTGAAATGGAAATGATAGCACCTCTCAATTTTTGTTCATGAAATAAGGCAAAAATTTATAAGTAGTGTCATTATATCTATACAAATACAGAGCAAATCTCATTTACACCATCTGTATCTGCACAATTCTGTCTTGTGACATAAAATTTAAAACTTGCCAACATTTCAGAGACAAAATTCTTGAAATTTTTTTGTCAAATCTGGGACTTAAATGAATATGTGATGGTAGTAAAGACGATGATGATGATGACGATGCTGATGGTGGTTGTGGGTTTGACGGTGATAATGACGAGTATCTGTGGTGGTAATGATGATGATGATGATGGTGGTTGTGGTGGTAGTGGTCGAGGTGAAAATTGAGGACTTTGCAGGGGAAGAAATTGCATCAAACTATCCAAACAGAAGATATGTAATAATAATAACAATGCAGGGACACCATCAACTTAGATAGACAATATATGTGACACAAGCCGTTCTACAGACATGACAGCGACTATGACAAATTTGTGGAAAATTGAATGTTTGGATCCCAGTAAAGAACTACATTAACTTCTTTAACCCAAAATAATATAACTTCTTGAAAAGGAAAATTTGGTGTCAAAGCACATATTTCAAGACTTGAGTGAATCAATATTAAGTTTGGTATAAACTTTTCTTGTAGAAAGTTTTTAACCAAGATGTCACTTAAATACCCTGATGCACCACTTTTATTAAAATTATTATAACACTAGCTAAATAAATGCACTTCTAAATTGTATACCTCCCTCCCACCTCTATCATTTGGACGATACTGAGTATTTAATATAATAACCGTTTAACAATAAATGTATGAGTTTATCTGCAACCAACCTGTTACTGAAGAAGTTGCATCCGGGTAATATTCCATCCTGTGATCAGATCCACTCTCCAAAACTTTGTTGTGCTCTGTTTCACTTCCAGTAGTTTCTAAACCTTTCATTTCTACAGGCTCATCCAATTTACTACTCCCATCCCCATTCAAAGACACAATACCGAAAGTCACAGAAGTAACACTTGATGAGGAACGTTTGTGCTCTCTGGATCTTCGACTCCGTTTAGCAGAAGTATAACCCCTGGCACTAAAGGGGTCACTTGACCGTTTTCGTGATTTAGTGGCTGACCCAAGAGTGTTAATCTTTGGACCCAATTGTGACCTTGGTATAGATGCGGATTTCAATGATGTAGTTGAATTGGATAAACCTTTTCTCTTCCTTTTGAGAGATAAGGAGGATGATGAACCTGATGGAGACTTTGATTTTTCAGATATACCAGGAGAGGAAGAAGTTTTCTGCTGAGTCTTGTGCATTTTCTTAATGTTGTTGGCAGCATCAGCATGGGCTGCTCTCCTGGATCCCTTGACTTTAGAGTACATATCTCCGTCAAACACTGTGTCATCAAGTACACCCATTTCCAGATTTTTCCAAAAGCGATCCTTCAGATGACCATAAATGGAATGAGACTCCTCTTGTGATGGGGAATCTGTTTTGTTCTCATCATCTGCCACTGACGATGATGCCAACTCAACATCTGTTGTATCTTTTTCGCCTTCCATATTTGCAGGCATCTTCTGGAGAGAAAAAAAGGATTTGGAAACAACTACATAATTCAGTTTATCCACACCACGATCATAAATGATAAGACTAAGAAGAAAGCCTACCATGGGAAACAAATTTTTGATTATAACTTGTTGAAAAATTACACAAGCTGAAACTCCACAACGAACCATAAATTTTTGTAATATTATTGAGCCTGCATCAGCATCAACACAAAAGGCACGGTTTCTACCCCTCTATCTATAAAATGTCACAATAAAATGATTTAAAATTGACAAGGCATTCAGTTTGATCACATACCTACTTCTTGTAAAAACAGCAACATTTTCAAACATTCTCCTCTAACATTTTGTTGAAAAAAAATCTGAATGTTGAAATTTGGCTTTCAAAAAATCGTATCTGATATGTATAAGTATTAGTTGCAGATTGGAGTTCCAGAAGTTTACAAGATAAAAGAAAAAATATACATAGCTGCCAATTCTCCCCAGTCTCAAATAAGGAACACTAAACGCGATGAGCACACCGACCACACCCTGAAGTGTGGTGGTGGCCAACACTTTTAAGCTCATCAACTGACAGAGGTAAAATAAATATATGTAATTAAATGTTCTTTGTGTACTTTAAGTGTAAAAATATATACTTTCCAAAGCTGGAAAAAAAGGTGGTATGTTTAAAAATAGAGGGACATTTTTTTGGGTAAAGTGAAAAAGAAATTAGGCTATATTCTTCAAAATATAAATGCCACACAAACTCAAATGCATAAAATGTACATTGAAAACATGCTGCCTCTCATTTCCATCTATCCATCCAATTACACTGTGGCATTCCAAAACCATGTAGAAAGTAAACAGAATTGTAACTGACAATGACAACACCCATTCAAACCATCACTATCATTCTGTCCACCATTAGTGTTACTACCAAGAGACAATGTGGCTGTACTCTTTTTTAAATCATACAAAAAGAGGGAACACTTAATCATATCCAGTCCAATCTATCCAAATGCCATAATTATGCCATGCTTTCCCATTGTTTCCGAGATAAAATATATCATTCTTTTCCTTTCTTGCATTGCTATGAACCCCTTACTACATTAATAATCTCCCTTTCTATTCAGTTAAGCAGTAAGATTTTAAAATCAATTTGTAACTGACAACATTTTGAATCAGATAAATATTTCACAAAGTTAAAATACTCTGTAGAATAAAATCTTAAGGCAAAAAGATGATCCAAACTAAATTCCAAAAATGTATACAAATGGCTATAATTTTATTACATACGGTACTTCAAAAGTGGTCAATTAATAAAGAACTAAAGAATAATCAAGAGAATTGGTGAATTAAAACTTCGCATTGGAAAGATAGATGAAAACTGGATGCTCTCCAGATTCCTTATAAAGGAGAACAGCAAGGCACAAAAAGGTAGAGATTTGCCATCACCACTGGAGATATGAAAAATGCCGAAAGCCACTGGCAAGTCAGGAATAATAAAAGAAAGGATAAAACTACTCCCATCTAATAAACTGAACATGAAAAGATGGAAATTTAGGCAGTCCCAAGCACAAATCAAGGCCGTAGCCCAAAGCCCCATACTGATATTACTAATGATTGCGCTATCAGGAACTCAGAAACATGGGGACGTACATAATATTAGTAGGAAATACTAAAATAAAGTGTAAAAATCACAATGTTAAAAAAAAAAACCCCAAAAAACAGTAGTAATAAAATAAGGCCAACCAACCAACTAATAAACTGGTAAACATACAGACAAAAAAACGCATAAAAACATTTTTTTTGTGTGCACCATCAAGAAATAAGATTCACATAGGTGTTTACCAATAGCTGTGCATCAAACAGAAAAGTTATAGTGGGGTTGAGAGCATGTATAAAAAATTAATGTGCTGTACATTGTATGACCCTTCATGAAGAAAAAAATGAAAACCCGTGCAAGATGGAAACCTACTAAAATAGAAGCCCCCCCCCCCCCCCTGCACATGTGATTGTCTTACACAGGGGTAACATATGAGGGGGGGACTATAAAGCGGGTTTCACTGTAATTGACCAATAAAATAGGGAAACCATCAAAGCCTAATCAAGAGATTCTGACAATTTGACATATTCAAACCTTCTCTTTTTGTCTCTTCTTTCTTATTGCCCGCTTTTCTTGATTGAACTCATCCACCATGTACATGACATTCTCCAAATCAGACAATGGCTGCCAAGAGTCCGCTTCAGATCCAAAGTTTTTCCAACGAATCTTGTAGCACACCAGATTCTGAAATGTTTCCATATGTATCATAAATCTATGCATATTTGATATTATAATGTATATTAGTGTTCAATAAATATCTATGTTTTATATTATAGATAACCCATGATATTTGATGTATGATCACAGATCTTCCCTGAGTGGCACCTGTATATGGAAGT
>NC_088362.1:101614919-101619919 GCF_034508935.2 Berghia stephanieae | reverse complement strand
ACAGAAGTGATGATTGTGGGAAATAGAGGGCAGTTGAAGGTGAATGATGGTCTTGAGGTGTTGATTGGGGGTGAAAAGATCAAGGTTTCAAAGACTGTGAAAAATTTGGGTGTCTATTTTGATTCAGAAATGAAAATGTCAGCTCACATTTCTGCTCTCTGTAAATCTTTATACTTTCAATTGAAGAAAATCAGTTCAATCCGTCAGTATATTGCAATTGGAACATGTAAAACATTGGTTGTTTCCCTCATTTTTTCGAAACTAGACTATTGTAACTCGCTGCTTGTCAACTTGCCTCAGGCTTCTATTAAACAATTGCAACTACTGCAAAACAGTGCAGCAAGATTAGTTTTTGGCAAAAAAAAATTTGATCATGCAACCCCTTTGTTGGCCTCTCTCCACTGGTTGCCCATTGAAAAGCGCACATATTACAAAGCAGCGTGTCTTGTTTATAAGTGTTTGGCTGGTATAGCACCGGCATATCTCACAGATCACGTGGTCATGTGTAAATTTGAAAATTACACTTTAAGATCATGTAATGACCAAACGAAAATTTCGGAAAAAAGATCAAGAACAAAATTTGGTGATAGATCGTTTGCTTGTTTCGGCCCCAAGATTTGGAATGAACTACCACGTGGTCTGAGGGAGTGCAAGTCTTTACCTACTTTTAAAAAGAATCTCAAGACACATTTTTACTGTATTTGTTTTTCTTGACTCTATATGAATCCTTGATCTGGCTATGAATTGTTATTGTTATTATTATTTTATTTTTTTATTTTTTTCACTTAAAATTGATATTTATATTGTAAAGTGCCCAGAGCTTGTGTTTTACACGAGAATGAGCGCTATATAAATGTGTATTATTATTATTATTATTATTATTATATATATATATATATATATATATATATATATATATATATGTATATGTATATATATATATATATATATATATATATATATATATGTGTGTGTGTGTGTGTGTGTATATATATATATATATATATATTATATATATATATATATATATATATATATATATATATATATATATATATATATATATAAGAGATGAAGTGAGAAGGAAAGTGCCAAAAGACAATGGAGAATAAAAATTTCGCCGGCGGTGATGGGGGTTTGAACCCGCGACCTTACTGGTAGGACAATTCCGCCTGGCCGGCATGAACGTGACTCAAGGCTACCACACACTCAGGCAGCTTCCCTCGCGTATTGCTGACTGCCGTATAGGCCATCCGGTATTGCGTGTTCATTACGTGGCTGTATGTGTGTGTGTAGCGCGAGATTCAATATGCTATTCATTCAACAGTTCCATGCTTATCGTGTTGCGTCTGTTTGTTTTAAACAATTAAAGTTTAATTCATGGATTACCATCATAGATGTGGATTATAATATTGTGTTCAAGTACAAGTCTTCAAACCACTTCGGATTAGTTCTACATTAATACTTTGTTCGATTTATTTATTAATTGTAAACAGGAATAATGGCATTGTGATTCGTTCGCTTGTTTCACTAGGCCAAGGCATTCTTTATGAACAGTAATGGCGTAGTGCTTATGATTATGTGTCGGGTCAAGATTTGATTGACCAGTGTGTTGCTTTGTTTCAGTTTTAAATTGGTTCTCTCGTATAAATTATTGGACATACATCGAATTATTTGTTTTTAAAAAGTTTTAAATAACTAATAATAACAAATCTACTTTTCAAGTCATGGCTATTCAGATATATTTCTTTATCCTCATCTATATCCTTATCCAGACTTGGGGATGATATCTAGTGATAGAAGTAATATAATAGTATAAGATATTACAATATCTTAACAGCTTGTGGATCATTGTTTAATAAATTCTTTCATTGAAATGTACTGAGTGCCGGATTCAAGCGCAGATTATACTTAGTAGTACACGAAGAGAAGGAAAGTGAGAGAGGAAGAGAGATGGAGAGAAGGGGGGGGGGTGGCATGCTTAGTCATATTCAGTGTTGCCAAAACTTCGGTCTGGAGCAAAAAATTCCGGGTTACAGACAACCTCCCTCAAATTCCGGTGAGGTCAATTTGTTCCAAGAATACCCCCCCCCCCCCCTTTCCGACCACCTCATCATCGCTTCCACTACTACTACAACCACCATCACCATATCATCAATACCACAACTACTACAACCACCACCACTACATCATCATCACTACCTTTACTACTACATCCACCAAAACCACATCATTATCATTGCCACTAAACCACCACCGGATTATCATCACTACCAGTACTACTACAGCCATCACTGCCACCACTATTACAACAACCACCACCACTACTGCAACCACTACCACCACATCATCATCACTATATCTACTTCTACAACCACCACTACCTCATCATCACAACCACTACTACTAGAGCCACCAACACCACATCATTACCACTACCACAACTACACCACCACCAGCATATCATCATCATCACTACTACTACTACTACTACTACTACAACCACCACCACTACATCATCATCACTACTACTACAACTACGAACACCACCACCTTTATCATCGTCACCACTACTACTACAACCACCACATCATCACTACCACCACTACTACAAGCGCCACCACAACCTCCACATCATCATCATTTCTACCACTACTAATACAACCACCACCATGACATCGTCATTACCACTTCTAATGCGCCACTACCACCACATCATCATCACTATCACTACTACAACTACAAACACCACCACATCATACCAGCACTACTACTACTACTACTACTTCTACTACTACTACTCTACTACTACTACTACTACTACTACTATACTACTACTACTACTATTACTACTACTACTACTACTACTACTACTACTACTACTACTACTACTGCTGCTGCTGCTACTACTACTACTACTACTACTACTACTACTACTACTACTACTACTGCTACTACTACTACTACTACTACCACCATCGCCACCACATCATCATCACTAACACCACTACTACAACCACCACCACATCATCATCATCATCATCACTACTACTACAAGCACCATCATCACCTCATCATCACTACCACTACTACTACCCATCACCACCGCATCATCATCACTACCACTGCTACTACAATCACCACCACCACATTATCATAATTATCACAACTTCTACAAACACCGCCACTACATCATCATCACTACTACTACTACTACAACCACCACCACATCATCATTACGACCACAACTACTACAACCACCACCACCACATCACCATCGTTACCACTACTACTATAACCACCACCATCACATCTTCATCACTAACACTACTACTACAACCACCAACACCACATCATTATCACTACCAGAACTACTACAGCACCACCATATCATCATCACTACAACTACTACTACAAACACCACCACTACATCATCATCACTACTACTACAACCACCAACACCACCACCACATCATCGTCACCACTACTACTATAACCACCACATCATCACTACCACCACTACTACAAGCGCCACCACAACCTCCACATCATCATCATCACTACCACTACTAATACAACCACCACCACGACATCATCATTACCACTTCTACTGCAGCCACTACCACCACATCATCATCACTACCACTACTACAACTACAACCACCATCACATCATACCAGCACTTCTACTACTACTACTACTACTACTACTACCACATCATCATCACTACCACCACTACTACAACCACCACCACATCATCATTATCATCATCACTACTCCTACTACAAGTACAATCATCACCTCATCATCACTACCACTACTACTACCCATCACCACCACATCATCATCACTACCACTGCTATTACAACCACCACAACCACATCATCATCACGACCACAACTACTACAACCACCACCACCACATCATCATCGTTACCACAACTACTATAACCACCACCATCACATCTTCATCACTACCACTACTACTACAACCACCAACACCACATCATTATCACTACCACAACTACTACACCACCACCATATCATCATGATTACAACTACTACTAATACTACAACCACCACATCATCATTACTACCACTGCTACTACAACCAGCACCACACCATCATCACGACCACCACTACTACAACCAACAACCACCACATCATCATCGTTACCACTACTACTACAACCACACCACCACCACATCATCATCATTACCACTACTACTACAACCACCTCCACCACATCTTCATCACTACCACTAGTACTACAACCACCACGACATCATCATCTCTCTCTCTCTCTCTCTCTCTCTCTCTCTCTCTCTCTTTCTATCTATCTGTGCGCACGTGTGTGTGTGTGTGTGCGTGTCTGTACGTCTGCCTCGATTTCTTCCATCTATCTATATTCCTCACCTCTCTTTTACTTTACTTCTCTTTGAAGACTTGACATTCTTAACATAATACGTTGCGAAACTAAGTACAAAGGCATTGTGCACTCTCTTATAGACCACCTACCCCCCCCCCCCCAACCCCAACACACAGACCATAATTAATTAATGCAGTTGCATCTAACACAATGCCGGGATTACGGTGATCCATGCTTGTAAATTTGATGTGTAGCTGCGTGTGGGCCGTGCAAAGCAATGGCCTACACACTCGGCTGTGGCGAGCGGGTGAATCTGCCCGGTGTGAGTGCCCTGACGTGACTCTACCGTATGAGCTATCCACGTTCAAACTCCCATCACCGCTGCGAAATTTGTATTCTCTGTTTATTGTCTTCTCGCACTTTCCTACTCACTTCATCTCTTGTTGTTATCAACATAAGTGCCTGCTCCGCTCACTTTTCTGATATATATATATATATATATATATATATATATATATATATATATATATATATATATATATATATATATAAAATAAAAATTGTCACTCACATTATATGGCCGAGACGTTCGTTTCTGTGGGTTTATTCCACGTCCTCAGCCGACTGAGGA
>NC_088362.1:101477419-101612419 GCF_034508935.2 Berghia stephanieae | reverse complement strand
ATGTATGTATGTATGTATGTATGTATGTATGTATGTATGTATGTATGTATGTATGTATGTATGTATGTATGTATGTGATGTATGTATGTATGTATGTATGTATGTATGTATGTATGTATGTATGTATGTATGTATGTATGTATGTATGTATGTATGTATGTATGTATGTATGTATGTATGGACCGATGAAAAAAATTATAAAAGACCCGATCAACAATTATGAAGCTCTATTAAAATACATCGAAATAAAAATAATAGATATAAAGTCCTCCATTATGCCCTCCCTTATTCAAAACAACACACCAAGAGCACAGGAGGAAAAAGAGGTGACAAGACAAGAACTCACAGCAATATTCGTAAACCACCAACGAAAAGCTATTGATATTATTAGAAACGGATGTAAACAAACACACTCAAGTTGTGAGATAGATATCAACACAGTAGAGACTGCCTATAAAGAAAAATGTCAACGAAACAATATAAACATTAGTGACACACCCTGGTCCGATGATGTCACTATCCCCCCTCCCGCATGGACACCATCAACAAGTGAGTTTACAATCGACGAACTCACAAGCTGTGTTAAAAAATTACCATATGAAAAGTCACCCGGGGCAGACGGTGTCACCTATAAATATATAAAACAAAATATAAACAAACTGGTACCAATTTTTACGGCCATCTTTAACACCTGTTTAAAATATCAAAAAGTCCCCCAGACTGGAAACACAGTATCATAACACTGGTACCAAAAAAGAATGGAAACAAGGACAACGTCGACGACTGGCGACCTATCGCCTTATTACTAACGTCCTATAAAATATTCATGAAACTCATACAAAATCGACACATGCAATGAATTGTCGACACGGAGAGACTGTCACTTTCACAGAAAGGTTCATTACCTAGAAACGGGCTACAAGAACATGTGTTTTCGTTAAAATGTGCAGTATCAGATTTTTTACACTCATCGGAAAAATTATATTTATGCTTTGTAGACATAAAAGATGCATTTGGAAGTATAGATCACGAATTCATGCTACGTCAACTTAATGAATATTCATATCCTTCAGTATTCATCAACATTACTAAGGATATTTATAACAAAGCATCATTTCAAGTAAAAGTCCGAAATCACCTCACAAATACAATCTACAGAGACAAAGGTATAATCCAAGGATGTCCATGGTCTGTAATTGTCTTTGAACAAGGAATAGATAAATGGCTAAGATGGATCGAACAAAACCAGACCTCTCCGCAGATGCCACTACCCATCCAAGGTTACGTTGACGACGTCACGTTACTAGCAAAAAGTGAAGAAGTAATGAATCAATTGTGCAATAAAACAACTCAATATATGAATGCAACGGGAATGAATATAAAACCCCCAAAATGCGCCATAACATCTGGCCAACGTTCAGGTAACAACTGGAACAAAAAATTCAAATTACCAACAGTAACAATACAACAACATGAAATACCAACATTAGAAAAAGAAGAATTTTACACGTATTTAGGACACAACATCAACCTGACAAACAAAAGTGATGAACATCAACGAAAAACGATAATCGAAAAATTTAGAAACAATATGAACCTTTTAGATGTTTCCCCTCTGCCGTCTTCAGCCAAACTGTGTCTTTTGAGTTCAATGTGCTTTTCAATTCTAATGTTTTATTTTTGTAATCTCATGTTTACCGAAAAGGACCTTAATGAAATTGAAAATATAATTGTGAACAAAGTTAGAAATTGGTTACATTTAAATAATTCGAGTACAAGGTCATTCATGTTTTGTCCAAGATCAAAAGGTGGTCTCGGGTTACCAAACCCTAAAATAATTTATTATGCAAAACACCTATCCTTTGCCCTGTCCATCCTCAATTGTGACGATGACAGTGTGAAGATAACAACCACAAACAGCCTGAACCTTCATCTAACGAAAAGAAAAATTCTACGCGCCTCATTAGACGAAAACGAAGAAAACACTTTTGCCGGTTTTTGTCACAACGGCAAACGCCTTCAAAATAACACAAAAGTTAATTGGCCAAAGTCATTTTGGGTGGATCTTTTTGAAAAGTGTATCCGCCAAAATGTTTCCTTAATAAAAGATGAAGATTATGTGATGTCTGTACAGGCTGATAGTGACGTCAGTTGTTCTTTTAAGTCCCCAAAATGTTTTCAAAACTTCCTTAAAAAGTGTGAGACTGAATGAGATAGCTACCCATTTCCATGAACTGGCGTCCCAAGGAAGAATTGTTAGAGAAGCCACTGGGGTAAACCACGCTCTCTCCTCCAGTTTCATATTCAATCATAAATTCCCTGACGAAATTAGAACGTTTGCTATAAAATGCCGCTTGCAGCTTCTGGAGTGCGACAGTCTACTTCATACATATTACCCATTGTCGTACTCCAAAGGCTGCAAGATCTGTAATCATCCGTCAGATACGGTATCTCACGTTGTAAACGGATGTACAAAATTCAAATTAATATATCAAAAACGACACAATAGAATTGTTGACATTATTTTTGACAAAATACCTAAAAACGACACTACTCAAATTTTCAAAGACACATTCACCAGACCAAGTTTTTTCGACAGTGACAAATCCTCATTTAATACTAACAGTAATCGACCGGACATTTTAAAAATCAACAAAGAAATGAAAACAGCCCAAATTGTTGAAATTTCAGTCCCATTTGATGCTCATATTAACAAGTCATTCCAAACTAAATTTGAAAAGTACTTTCCTTTATGCATGGAAATAAATGCTCTTGGATATAAATCCGAGGTTATCGTTCTTTCTGTAGGTAGCCTCGGCTATGTCCATGGTAGATTTGTGAATGGCTTAAAGATTCTGGGCATTAAAAGCAAAGAAGCAAAAGTCCTTTCAAAATATATAAGCAACAGTGCCATCATTGGCTCTTACAAAATTTGGAGACAAAGATGTAAAATTCATCATAATTAGTAGCACTACATATTTAATAATATAGATATTTGTCTATTTATATATCCCTCTATCTATATGTATCCATCTATTTGTCAAATATTCCAAATATATCAATTTGTATATGATTGTAATAATCGATTTAATTTTTCATTACTGTTTATTATTATTATTATTATTATTATTATTATTATTATTATTATTATTATTATTATTATTATTATTATTATTATTATTATTATTATTATCATCACCATCATCATCATCATCATCATCATCACCATCATCATCATCATCATCATCATCATCATCATCATCATCATCATCATTATTGTTATTATTATTATTATTATTATTATTATTATTATTATTATTATTATTATTATTATTATTATTATTGTCATTATTATCATCATCGTAATTATTAGTACTGTTGTTATCATCACCACAATTATCAACATTATTATTAATATTATAGTGATAGGGATTATTATTATTATTATTATTATTATTATTATTATTATTATTATTATTATTATTATTATTATTATTATTATTATTATTATTATTGTTGTTGTTGTTGTTATTATTATTATTAATATCATTGCTACCGTTGTTACTCTCATCGTCGTCGTCTCCATCACCGCCATAACCACCACTGTTATTGTCATCATCGTCTTCATCATCATCATCATCATCATCATCATCATCATCATCATCACCATCATCATCATCATCATCTTCATCGTCATCATCGTCATCATCGTCGTCATTATCATTATCATCGTCATCAACACTAATATCATTATTACCTCTGGGACATTCTGTGGCAGAGTCTGAAACTTCACTGTTCAAATTAATACTCCAGCTCTGTACATTGTACATTATTTTAGGAAATGGTATTATGTCAATGAATATGTTACCCTTGTTACATTATCATGTATATTTCCTGAAATAAACAATTTTGATATGTTTGTTTGTATGTATAATTTTCATTGAATAGTACTGTTAAATTTATTTATTTGCATTTGTCAACAATATGAGTATTTGATTTGCGTAAGTGTGTGTGTGTGTGTGTGTGTGTGTGTTTTATATATAAGTGTGAGTGACGTTGTGTATATTATGGTCGTCGGGTCCTTTCAATATGTGTATGTATTAAACTGTGAGGCATGAATGAGCACACATCTGGTTTTTACCATAGTGAATTTTAAACTGCTATTTGCAAACATGAGTGTGTGTGTGTGTGTGTGTGTGTGTGTGTGTGTGTGAGTGTGTGTGTCGTGTCTGTGCAGAGAGAGGGGGAGAGGAGAGGAGAGGAGAAGAGAGTATGAGAGAGAGAGAAAGAGAGAGAGAGAGAGAGAGAGAGAGAGAGAGAGAGAGAGAGAGAGAACAAAGGGACGTTATTGTTTCTTCGGGACTGATACACAGTAGGTAAATGCTCGATGTTTAGTTTGTCGAGGCGATCGATTTTTCGGGGAATCCCCTTTAATTTTTCTTTGTGTCAAGCGCCTAATGTATAACATTAAATAAGTTCTATTTTTACATACTAATAATAATAATAATAATAATAATAATAATAATAATAATAATAATAATAATAATAATAATAATAATAATAATAATAATGATGATGATGATGATGATGATGATTGTCATGGTCTCAAGTGAGTAAAGAGCTACTCGACTATGCATAAAGATATATGTAGAATGAGGCCCCAGAATTTACTAGTTACTATAAATGAAAAACAATTAACGATTTGTTTACAATGAAATAAAAATAATGATGAAATTTAATTAAAAGAGATAAACAGTGATCGTGGCAGTTACAAATAGAGATATGAATATTTTACGTAACTTATGATAATATGTCAGGTTCATAAGTTTACGTTTCCAGGCAGTTGATGGGCTTGGATGATCTATTCCTCTGATAACAGGATTGGACTCGTAAAATTCCGCTTCCAGGCAATTGGAAAGAGGTTATAGTGTAGTACAGCGGGCTTGGGTTTGATCCTTGAAGATTATACAATCAAAGTTAAAAGCTCCGGCGTCTTAATGGTGTAGATATAATATCTACAAAGTCCCAAAAGATAAAAATCTTCCAGTATATATATAGGAATAGAGCGACTGGCCGTTCGGCATAGATTGTGGAGAGAAAGTGAGTGTAGAGTGTTAGACCTATCAGCTTTTATAATAAGTGGCTACGTGACAGAATGTAGAACGAAAAGTATTCACTAATTAGAAATTAATTCGAGGGAAGGCTATAAAAGGAAAGACGATCTAATATTAGAAGGTAAAGTTTATCTAAGCCTACCGAAATATAACTGGAGTGAGATGAATTCAGTTCTTAATAAAATAAAATTTAATAAGATAATTGTGAACAATCTTTACTGTGACACCCCCCACCCACGTTTAAAATATACTCTTTAACCATTATGGGAAAGATAGATTTTACAAACGGAAGTAAATTTACTATCATGATACTCTAGCATTAATCCATTGTTATGATTTGTGCTACAATTAAATTATTTATTAACTAGACATGGAAATGTTTATATTAACGTAGGTATATGAATGGGTGACAATAACAATGAAAGATTGTGATTACAAATCATTGTCATGAACAACATGATGGCAATGTGATTACAAATCATTGTGATAAACAATAGTGATGGCAATGAAGCATGATTTAAGTCCATGATATGAAGGTAATTTACTGAATGAAATGAATGAAAATGTAAATGGAATATTGACATTTCAATTATTAATCATAAATGAGTGAAAATTCATAACAATAATAGATAAAGAGAAGATTTCCCAAATCATGAATGGGTATGGTATATATATCCAAACAATACTCAATGTTACATTAAGTTGGGTCATCATGTTTACAAATAAAATTATCGAAATTGTGCGTTCTGATTTGGCATAGTTAAGTTATACCCTTCTCATGTGTTTATACTAATCGAGAAAGTAGGTCGGCGTGAATATTTTCACAGCCTGGTATGTGAGAGATACTGAAAGTGTAATTTTGCAAAAATAGACTCCACCTTAGTACTCTACTATTATTCATTTTGTTATTTCTTATGTACGTGAGTGGTTTATGGTCCGTTTCGACCACAAACTCTTTTAGCAGTAGATATCTGCTGAATGTCTTTAAAGCAAAGACGATGGCCAGTCCTTCACGCTCTATTACAGAGTATCGTGATTCTCTGTCCAATAATTTTCTGCTTGCATATAAGCAAGGCATTAGAGTTCCCTCATGCTCCTGTAATAGTACACCTGCGATGCCCTTATCAGACGCGTCAGTTCTTACAACAAATTCTTTTGACATGTCGGGTAATTTAAGAATTGGTTCTGAACAGAGTAATGCCTTTAATTGGTTGAAGCTATTCTGACACGCTTCTGTCCAAACAATTTTGTTCGGTGACCCATTCTTTGTCAGATTTGTTAGCGGTGTCGCGATGTGCGCGAAGTTGTAAATGTATTTCCTGTAAAAATTTAGGAGCCCAAGTACTTTGCGTACTTCTTTTTTTGTCTTAGGTGGTTGCAATTGTGCGATTTTTGTTTGTTTTTCTGTCTCGGGTGTCTGTGTCCCATGACCAACGGTATGACCGAGAAAATCAATTTTGTAAAATGCAATGCTTGTTTTTGACGGTTTTGTTGTTAAAGAATTACGTTTTAATGCTTCAAGCACTAATTCTAAGGTTGTCATGTGATCAGTCCATGAGTTTGAGAAAATACATGCGTCGTCGAAGTATGAGAGTGTAGACGGGATGTCTTTTAATAACATACGCATCATTCTTTGGAATGTCGATGCGGCTGTCGATAATCCAAATGGCATATAGTTAAATTCTAACAATCCTAATGGTGATTGAAATGCTGTGTATTTCTTACATGATTCTTTCAGTGGAATCTGCCAGTAACCTCTAGAAAGATCACATTTTGTCATGTATTTTGCTTGAGATAAGGCAGCAAATAAATTCTCTTGATTTGGTATTGGTTCTGCATCAAACACTGTTGCTTCATTTAATTTGCGAAAGTCGATACATAGCCTTATCGATCCGTCTTTCTTTTTCACTACTACTATTGGTGATGAGTATGGGCTTGAAGAATATCTAACTATTCCTGTATCTAGCATATCCTTAACTTCCTTTTCAACTTGTTCTCGTGCGTGAAATGGAATAGGATAGTTTTTCACGTTGATAGGGGTAGACGTGGTTAACTTTATGTCGTGTTCCACTAATGTTGTATGTCCGGGTGCGTCTGTAAAGACTGACTGGTACTTTTCTAATAATGACCTGATTTCTCGTTTCTGACATTCGTTTAGTTGAGGATTGATTGTGACGTCATTAATTGTTCTATTTTTAGAGTTACCGTGTTGTGGGGTGTGTTGTAGTTCGACATCATCGCTGTGAGTTTCGATGATTAATCCTACATTTGCAGCTTCAACATGGTTAAATATTGGTTGTGATAATCTGTCTCTATCGAAATATTTTTTTAGCATGTTTGCATGGAATGTCTTTGTTTGTGTTGTTAATTTGAATCTCGTAATTAACACCAGATCGTACTGCTAATACATTGAATGGTCCTTTCCATGTAGCTAAAAGTTTACTCGAGTCATCGGGTAAGAGTATTAGTACTTTGTCACCAATCTCAAATTTTCTTGACTTGCTTTTTCTATCGGAGTATTCCTTGTATTTCTCTGCTTTTTTAGTGACGGATTCCTGTGCTAGCTTACATGTGTCCTCTATTCTGTCTTTCAGGTTTCTTACATATTCGTAAGCAAACATAATTTCGTTATTGTCCTCCTCATTCCCTTTACAAATGTCGGCTACTATATTGATCGGGCCGCGAGGTGATCGTCCATACATCAACTCAAATGGGGAGTAGCCTGTAGATTCTTGGGGTATTTCTCTATATGCAAATAGGATTGCTGGTAAGTATCTGTCCCAATCATCTGGTTTTTCTGCTGACACTTTTCTTAACATATTCTTTAGAGTGCCATTAAATCTTTCACAAAGACCATTTGCTTGGGGGTGGTAGGGAGTTGTGAATGAGTGTTGGATTCCCATGAGTTTCATGGTTTCATGCATCATATGTGATGTAAATTGGGGTCCATTGTCCGACAGTATCTCATTTGGTATGCCTATTCTAGTAAAAATTGTCATCAATGCTTCAGCTATGTGATCCGATGTAGTTGATTTCAATGCTATCGCTTCTGGCCACCTGGTTGCGTAATCGACTAGTGTTAGTATGTGTGTATGGTTTCTATCTGATTTTGTTAAAGGGCCTATAATGTCAATTGCAACTTTTTGAAAAACTTTTTCAATAACTGGGGTTGTCTCTAATGGCAATCTCGGTATTCTGCCTTTTGCGACTCTTCTTTGGCATGTGTCACACGATTTCACATATTCTCGGACGTCTTTAGTAATTCCAGGCCATGTGAAATTCTCGGATATTCTCTTCAATGTGGAAGAGCTCCCAAGATGTCCAGAAGTTATTGAATCGTGCGCTATTCCAAGGATTTTGTTTCTGTAAATACTCGGCGTGACCAGTTGTTTAGCTATTTTGTTTCTTTTCCTATGTAACCTGAACAGAATATCTTTTTCAATGATGTATTCAACTTTTGATTTCGTCCCTTTGTTTGCGATATTGAAATATGAAGTTAAAGTCGGGTCCTTTTTCTGTTCTTCAATGAACGTGTTCCTGTCAAATTGTTGTGGTTCTAGAGAAATAGTCATTGGCTTCTCTGTTGTCTTAGTCATCTTTCTTGTTTCTGCTAGACAAGCTGTTTCTTGGGTTAATGACCATTCTTTTACATCTGTTGGGTTGTCTTTAAGACCTTTTATATTGCCAACAATAACATCAGCGACGGGGTTGGGAAGTATACAGCATTCCACTATTCCTGTATAGTATGGGGTTTCTATGTACACATTAGCTGTTTCAAAGGTTTCGACTGTGCCACTGAATGTGATGCATTGTACCGTTTTTCCAGTTTTGTCTTCGTCATTGATCAAAGATGCTTTTATTCCTACTGTACTGCATCCTGTGTCTCTCAATATTTTGCAATCAGTTCCATTAGCTTTGCCTTCACAAAAAAATAGCGATCCTGATTTGTGAGTTTGTGTTAAAAGTGACATACCTTTCACGCAATACACATTTATATTTTCTCCTGACATTATTCGTGTCTGATTATTTACACTGGTTTGGAGTGATGCATTTGCAGTTTCTTTCGGATATCCCACGATTTTGTAACATTTGTCTGCTGTGTGGCCTTTCATTCCACAATATTGACATTTAATTATAGGTTTGTTGGTTTTCTTATACTCAGTATTATTGTCAGTGCTATTTCTTGTTTTGTTTTGATAGGGTCGGCTATGGTCTCTATTGAACTGTTTGTTCCATGGTTTGTTACTATGATCATCTTGTTTCACTTGCGTGTTCCGAGTGATTGATCGGCTCGTTCTATTTGAGTACTGAACTTTAGGTGTACCTGGACTCTGAGCAGCGGCAGCGTAGTATGGTTCTTTCAATGTTCTGCTAAGCGGTGTCAATGGATGTGCGCTGTTAAAGTTTTCTGCGTAGATTTTTAATTTGTCCAAGTTTTCTGGCTTTCTCTCTTTAAAGAATGCGACTAAATCTGGGTTGCAAGCTTGATAGATTCGATTCTTCAGCGTGAGAAAGTAAAGGCCTGCAAAGTCGTCTTGTTTTACGTTTGCCAACTCAAGCCACCGGTTTAGAAATTGAGTAATTCGGTTCACGAATGTATTAAAGTCTTCTCCACTTTCCGGTTTTGCAGTGTGAAACCTTTCCTGGTAACCATCTTCCGTTAATCTAAATCTTTTTAGTAGAGCGTCTTTAATTTTACCATAATCATCTGCATCTTCAGTTGTTAAGGTATAGAAAACTTTTAGCGGTTCTCCAGATAAGCAGTTAATCAAGGCTGTGGCCCATTTGCTTTCTGGCCAACGATAACCTTTAGCCTGAACTTCGAATCGGTGTAAGAAGGATTCTAGGCAGTCTGAGCGTTCATCGTATGTTGGCATGCGTGGAAGTTTCACGAAAAATTCATCACTATTATTATGTTTTCTTTCATGACCGGTTTTTGTTTTTTCAATTTCCAGCATCATTTGGGTCCTTTTGGTTTCTTCTTCGGCTAAAGCTATTTGTCTTTTTAGTTCCCTTTCTTGGACTCTTTCTTCTCGTTCTTCTCTACGTATTCTTTCTTCATTTTCTTCTCTACGAATTCTTTCTTCATTTTCTTCTCTACGAATTCTTTCTTCATTTTCTTCTCTACGAATTCTTTCTTCATTTTCTTCTCTACGAATTCTTTCTTCATGTTCTTTTTCTTCTTTTACTTTCTCTTCGCACCATGAAAATATTCTTTCCTGGGGTATTTCTAAGTCCTTTGCGAGACTTAAGTATCTTTTATATGCTTCCATGTTGCAATAAATTAGTTACGATGTTTTATATATATTATATTGACAGGATACTGTTACTGACTGTTTTATTTATTTACACTTACTGGAATGAACTGTTCTATTTTTAGAAATCTCTCTCTTATTTCAACTTATTATGTATGTTGAATTTGATGCCTTTTATCGTTATATCTTATAAAGCAATGTGTCAATACAATGCGGAGTTATTATGACTTGTGTCAATAACAATGTGTCAATCGCGTGTACTCTAAACTATGTTACTACGAAAAATGTATCACCAATGTGTGTGACTCGTCGTTAGTTTGTGTACAATTATTCGCAATGACGCTAATATACTAGAGTGTGATAACAATAATAGGATGCCAAAATAATCCCAAGTTATCTATCACTAAATATAACACGACGGCTAGTAGACTCCTTTTATTATTATTTAGTTTTTAAAGACTCACTTTTCAGAACATAATATATAAGTGGTTTTCGGTAACAGTAATATGCCAAAAATGCATTTAAACAAATCACTATTCAAAACAAATCACGATGTCTATAGTTACTATGTGATGCCCAACTCATGTAAAAGAGAATAATGAAGGATATATTTACCAACTCAGTTCGTGGCTGGGACCTCTCTCTTGTTCAATGGTTGTTCAACAATTGTAATTAGGCATTGAAGAGTGTTTAACAGTGATGTCTGAAATACAAAACAATAAAATATCGTAAGATTTACAATAGTTCCAAAATGTGTTCACAACACTGAGTGATTGGATGATAGGTGAATGAATCGTTATGGAATGTAAACATATTGAAAACAATTCATGAATGAGGCAAACAACAAAATGAAATGAGTGATATAATAACAAAGTGGACAAGGAATGAATGAATGAATGAAAAACTGAGTGAATAGATGAATGAATGAATGGATAATGTATGAATGAAAGAATGAAGGGAGGAATAAATGTATGAATGATTGGATAAATGAGTGAATAAACGAATGAATGGATGAATGAATGAATGAATGAATAAATGAATGAACAATGAATGAATGAATAATTTATAAATGAATAAATGAATGAAGGAATGAATCAATAAAATGCTATTCAATTTGAATGAAAGAATGAATGGATAAATTGCTATTCCATTTAAATGAAGAAATAAAAAAGAAAAAAAAATTAATCCTGTAAATAGGGAGTTCAATTAAAATATGATCAAGTGGGGCAATTAAGAGTTTTACAATTTAAACTTTAAAGTTAGATGAAATAGATATAAGTAACTAAATAAATTCAATTCTTTATATGTGTCCCCTCCAAAATGTCATGGTCTCAAGTGAGTAAAGAGCTACTCGACTATGCATAAAGATATATGTAGAATGAGGCCCCAGAATTTACTAGTTACTATAAATGAAAAACAATTAACGATTTGTTTACAATGAAATAAAAATAATGATGAAATTTAATTAAAAGAGATAAACAGTGATCGTGGCAGTTACAAATAGAGATATGAATATTTTACGTAACTTATGATAATATGTCAGGTTCATAAGTTTACGTTTCCAGGCAGTTGATGGGCTTGGATGATCTATTCCTCTGATAACAGGATTGGACTCGTAAAATTCCGCTTCCAGGCAATTGGAAAGAGGTTATAGTATAGTACAGCGGGCTTGGGTTTGATCCTTGAAGATTATACAATCAAAGTTAAAAGCTCCGGCGTCTTAATGGTGTAGATATAATATCTACAAAGTCCCAAAAGATAAAAATCTTCCAGTATATATATAGGAATAGAGCGACTGGCCGTCCGGCATAGATTGTGGAGAGAAAGTGAGTGTAGAGTGTTAGACCTATCAGCTTTTATAATAAGTGGCTACGTGACAGAATGTAGAACGAAAAGTATTCACTAATTAGAAATTAATTCGAGGGAAGGCTATAAAAGGAAAGACGATCTAATATTAGAAGGTAAAGTTTATCTAAGCCTACCGAAATATAACTGGAGTGAGATGAATTCAGTTCTTAATAAAATAAAATTTAATAAGATAATTGTGAACAATCTTTACTGTGACAATGATGATGATGATGATAATAATAATAATAATAATAATATACTTTATTTATAAAAAAAAATGGAAGTTCATTTAAAGACGTGGCCTGCATAAAATGTATAAAAACAAAGTTGAGAATCTATGACGACAATGTGTGTGTACACTATCTTAGCCTCATCTTATTAAAAGCATATCATCAGTCATCATTTTATTATCATGTATTATTATTATTATTACTATTATTATTATTATTATTATTATTATTATTATTATTATTATTATTATTAATATTATTATCATTATTATTGTTATTATTATTATTATCATCATAATCATCATCACCATCATCATCATCATCATCATCATCATCATCATCATCATCATCAACATTATTACACAACAAGACAAGAAACATCTCGTTCTCAGTTGCCAAATTCGTATCTTGTGAATTTGGTTGCAGGCTTTAAGACCGCCAATGGCCCATTAAGGTAGTTGTGTTTTTGTTTTAATGTGGGGGGGTTGGTTTCTTTTGTTTTTTTTGTTTTTATATTTTATGTTTGTTTTGTACTTTTTTCCTGTCTCTCTCTCTCTCTTTTTGTTTTGTTATTTTCCTTTTTTTCCCCTTTAATTCTGTTTTAAAATTCTTTTCTCTCTGATGTTTTTAGGGGAAATATTTTGTGAGTTGCTTCGTTCAGTGTTCATTTCATTTCTTTTTTAAATGGTCAGTGACAGAAGATGACTTTGCTTTAGTCTACTGTCCAACAATTCCTCTTCGACATTGTCAATGTTCTGTAATGATTTTGTCAATCACTCTTTCTCAAGAAATTTCTTAAGCCTCAGAAGTGATGAGAATCCTTCCTGCAAGCTAATGTGTTCTTCTTCTATTGTGTCCTCTTCTCCGTCATCCTCATCATTATTGTCATTATCAACATCATCGCAATCATTTTTAAAAGGAGGAAAGGAGGTTATTCGCGTCACGTTTTCAATCAATTGATACGCTGTCGAACACATGAAGTATTCGCCAATTCTAGCAAGTTGAACGATGTGTTGATTTTGCATCCATGATGATATTTCAATTTACCAGCAGAGACTGACTGATAATTCGATTTAATTCGCATTCGTTTTATACCTGTCGCACACGTGTAAAACATTATCATTAAAGAAAATTTAATTGTTTAAACAACTTGGAGCTGTTTAAAGTCGGTTTGCCATTAATAACGAAAGTCCAGACCAAAAACAAAAAAAAACAAAAACAAAACAAAACAACAACAACAACAAAAAAGCGTCATGGCAGACTGACCATATTGGAGGTCTAGACAGCTAAATCAATTGAACAATTTACAACCCATCAATGATAGCGAGGCGCCATGCAATTACGCGACGACCCGAACAACAGGTCTCTGTCACCTATTTTTTATAACATCCAGTGTCATCGCGTGTAGTGTTGTTTAAACAAAGCTAAATGGATTGCAAATAATTGGCAACAATGGAACATGTTTGAATATGTGAACACACACCAGGCGATGATAGCCTACTGAATATATTATTACGGCAGGTTAGTAAATAAACAAAACGATAGTATTCTGTTTAGTTGTCGTAAGGTATAGATAGTATGAAGATGACGTCACTCAGGCCTTTGTTATGGTTTTTGCCATCCGCGTTTGTGAGTTGTTCTCACTAAACTGTATTAACCAGACTATAAAAGTTCATGGTTACACAGAGTTTGTGTGTTGGTCCGTTATACTTCCGGATGGCAATGTTGTGAACTCCTTGGCCAAGCGCATTCTATCTATTGACCGGGACCAGTGGCAGCGATGTTCAAGTAAGTGGTCTTCAGTTCAAGTGTCGCTAATTCAATCCCTCGTGGGGGCGGGGACGTAACCTCCTCTAAGCTTGGTGAGAAGTTGCCAGGCTTTGATACCAGTAAGAGGAGACACTGGGTGACTACGAATCGGCTTCGGTCGAGGAGCTGCCTCACGGCCAGTGCGCTTCATCGGTGGGGTCTTACTATCTGTCCAACATATACTCGCTGTGGGCAAGAACCTGAGACGGCAGAGCATCTAGTCGAACGGTGTGTTGTGACGATGCTACCCGGCGGGTTTGCGACGGTGCACGAATGCGGACCATACTTTGCTGATTGGGTCGATCGTCATAACATAGTAGTGTGAAAACCATAAGAGGCTGCTGCTATAGGAGGTTAAGTTAAGTTCACGACTTTAGATGGTCTTGGTGGTCGCGTCAGTGAGGTTTCCGTTATATAGAGGTCAAAGATAGAGAGAGAAAAAAACCTCAATGGTATCAACAGAGCTGGACGTTATGTAGAGGTGGCCGTTATATAGAAGTTATACTGAAGCAGCAAATAAGTGGTCTTCAGTTCAAGTGGTCGCTATAGGAGGTATGTTAAGTTCACGACTTTAGATGGCCTTGGTGGTCGCGTCAGTGAGGTTTCCGTTATATATAGAGGTCAAAGATAGAGAGAAAAAAAAAAACCCAACTCAATGGTGTCAACAGAGCTGGACGTTATATAGAGGTGGCCGTTATATAGAAGTGGAGGCTAAGGCAGGTTTGACTGAAGCAGACAGGAAATGTCATTTCCTTTGCTAATTCATTTAATATACGTTGATGTATATCGTCAGATCCCATACTTTTATTTGTATCAAGTTTCACAAATTTATTATAAACATCAACCTGATTCACCACACTATCATTCAAACAAGAGTTAGTAACTCGGCCATGAAACACAGGCATATTAAATTATCAACATGTTCTTGTGCAAATACACTTGAAAAAAATGTATTAAAAACATCTGCCTTTACTTTATCATTATCTGTTTTACATCTGTCTGGGGAAGTCAGTTTCCCAATACCGTTTTTAACTTTAAGTTTACTATAGATAGTATGCAGATGACGTCACTCAGGCCTTTGTTATTGTTTTTGCCATCCGCGTTTGTGAGTTGTTCTCACTAAACTGTATTAACCAGACTATAAAAGATCATGGTTACACAGAGTTTGTGTGTTGGTCCGTTATACTTCCGGATGGCAATGTTGTGAACTCCTTGGCCAAGCGCATTCTATCTATAGGGAATGAGATTAGCGGAAGAGTAGCGTCCCTTGATTGGATGTCACCCATAGTCTGTGACGTTACCGGCGAAAAAGTTATTAGAGAGAGAACGTCATATTGGTTGTGCGCATGCGTCTCTCGTCCTCGCCTTCCGCATAACACATTCCAGCCCCGTCACTCGATATTGATGTCATTGACATTGGGCAAACGAAGGCTATTGTTTTCAATTAAGGTAAATGTTTGGCGCTTTTACATTTCAATTGTCACTGTAAATTATAAATTATCTGTTCTCACCCTTTCACTTGACTTAATTACTCATTTAGAATAAACTCTATCTCTACTCAAGTATATTTGTTAAAATTTCACTACAACTTAAACACCTCAGCGACAAAAAAAAAAAAAAAAATTAAAAATTGAGCTTTATATAGCGCAATATCCACTAAATGTGCTCAAAGCGCTTTACAAGGGGCCCCTGGTCAACAGCAACATTTAACATGTAGGACAGGAAATGACACCTGTTAGGCGATATTACAATTTCTCGGACAAAGACAACGCTGTTAACGGCCAGGTACTCATTTTACACCTGAGTATGGTGAGAGAATGTGAGTAAAGAGACTTTTCCAAGGACTCAACTATGCGCCGAGCGCGAGGCTCGAACCCAGGACCTTCCAATCCGAAAGCGAGTGTCATACCACTAGACCACATAGCCGCATACTACTTGCAGTCTTCCATCATACTCAGGTGTAAAATGAGTACTTGGCTGATAATATAAATCATGGTAGTCTAGCTCGTCCAAAACGTGGCTTTGAACCTCTTGTAAAGCGCTTTGACATTTGACATATTAATTGCGATTCTAATTTAGTAATTTTGTAGGAAGTCAATAAATTAATGTGCTTTAGATTTACTTTAGGGATGTTAAAATGGCGTTACAATTTCCAAAACCAAAGTATGCGTGTTTAAAACAACAATAACAAAAAAAGTGCTGTTTTTAAAATTTTTTTCATATTTTGTTTTGAGGATTGAAAAAAAAAAAAAAAAGAAAAGAAAAGATTTCCCCCTAGTTTTATGTGCATTTTAGCCATTTTAGCAGAAAAAGAGATGCTTGTTAAGATTTGGTATTTTTTCCCGACAATTTGGTTTATTTCCTCCATGTTTAGAGTTGTGGTTGGTTAGAGACCCCTTGAAAAAGAGATTTGAGCACGTTTGGTGGATATTGCCCTATGGAAGGAACGATTTTGACGCCACTCAACATTGTGTTATTGTCTTTAGCCACCCATTTTTATGAGCAGTTTTCACTAATTTGTCTATAGACATTTAAGGTCACACCGGCTGGAGGATGTTGCGAGTATTTTACATAAACGCATAATATCATCAACATAATGCTCTAGTTAGAGTTAGTATTTGTTTGGCATTCTTTGCAAAATTGATAGTATGGCACAATGTTGTTACTTCCACGGTTCCCAGATGGCTATGTACGTGGCAAATTCGGCAGTAAAAAAATGGCCACAGAGAGTCGTGCTTCAATTTTCAAGTTTATTTAAAAAGTTATTTTCAAAAACACTTTTTGCTAGTCTAGTGGATTTTTATCTTTATAAAATCCTAGGAATTTTTCAAGGGGTCAGAGTTTCAGTAAGTAGTGTTTGGCTAGGTGAGGCTCTATTTGGTCACTTCAGGCCATTGGCCATCCGGCAGCCCTGTTTGCCCTGTTTACTTCCGTTGTAAATAAAGACGGGTTGAAGTCAAGTTTCGATTTCATCCAAGCATTATCCATTACTCATTTATATGATATGCAATACTTTTCCAAAATTTTGTTTTTATTTGAGGCTTTTTTCCCCACCTCAGATAAATCAATTCTCTTTCCTGTATCATTTTAAACTCAGGGTTTTACCTGGACTGTGGTCAGAATCAGACGAAACTGAGAATCAAATATGGCGGCAGTGGCCAGTCCAGTGCAAAGAGGAATCCAGCTTAGCAAGGTAAAGACTTTTCTGATAAAGAAGTGCCTATTCGCAATAGTACTGCAAATAGTGAGTCCATGGCGGAATCACCATTCGCAGTAGTAGAAGCGTTCTCCGTCTCTGAAAATTAGTCGTCCCCTCAATGATCACAACTCTACTGTATTTTTTTTTTTCTGTTCAAAATGGCGTGTTGTCGAGTGTTGTCGAATGGCTTGACGTTGAAGTTGAATGAGAGTGTGATGCTTTGAGAAGGAAAGAAGAGGAGGGATGATAGAAACATTTTGTGTGACTTAGAATTGAGATTTTTAATGTTTCAACTTTTCCTTCAAGTCTGAAACTTGACAAGATCGTGCTTTGTTTTGTTTTTGTTACCCCAATCCAATACATGAAATTTTCCCTGTCCAGCAGTCCAGCCTCACCTGTCCAACTTGATCCTTTGGTCACATCTTGAAATCTAGCTGCTTATCTGTCAGATTACTTTAATGAGAATAATTCCGTCCCCATTTATTTTATTATTTACAAGTTAAATATATTTTATAAAGTTCCAAGAATATCTCTCTCTCTCTCTCTCTCTCTCTCTCTCCTCTCTCTCTCACTCACTCACTCGCTCTCGCCGTAGCCGTATGGAAGTGGAAGTTACCATCAATAAACTACCTCTATTACAGCCACCATAACATCATCATTACTACTACTACTAGAGAGCTGCGCCGGTGTTACCAATACTTAGTCTTAGCTTCTATACCAGGACAAATCATTCGTTTGGACAGAAAAATAAATAAAAAACTTACCGCTTACCGTCAAAAGCAGTTTAGATTTGAAGATACATTTGTTTTCTATCAAAAAACATTCGGTACTAGACAATCCTTGATGAATATCAAAAGTTGTGTTTGAAATTATATCCTAAATATTTTCATGATTCATTCCTCGCTAAATCGTGTGTGTTTTTCGTCTGATTCAATGGTTGGTGCCAAGTTGGTGCCAAGTTGGTGCCTGCCGCCTGCCGCGCCAAACAAAGGTTTTTTAAAAAGTTTATTGAGAAAAAGATACGGAAAAAAGTGTCCCTAGATAGGTATGCAATTTGGTGCATAAGTGCAGTAAAAATTGGTGCGCAAAATTAGTTCGTAGAGGATGCGAGACTGTGTGTGTGTGTGTGTGTGTGTGTGTGTGTGTGTGTGTGTGTGAGTATGCGTGTGTGTCTCTTTCTTTCTTTTTTTTTTTTGGGAGTGCCTACGTACACGGTAACGGGGCATCTATTCTCAGGATCTATGTACACGTAAACCGGTTTACCGTTGCAACATTCTGTCGGTGATTGACCGCGCGTGCTCGTGTGTGTGTGTGTGTGTGTGTGAGTTGTTTTTTTTTAATCAAAACAATTTTAACCATTAATGGCGAGATTCCATCTTACACTCCCCAAACTCCAGATCTTAGTCTTAATGTTATCATTAAAAGACAAGCTTTGCGATTTATAGTTTAATTGAAGCCGAGTCGAAATACACTCTTACTACTGCTCTCTTGGTGGAAACGATTTATTCTGCATAAGCAATCTGGAGAAAAAAAAATCAGTGTCACTGTAAAGGGTTCAAATTTCACGAAGTACGCACCGTGAACACCGCTGTAACAATCCTTTGATCTACGTCATCAGGCAAACCCATTGTCTCTTTCATCTTTTCCCATTCCCCCTTACTATCCCCCCATCCCCCCGCCCACCTCTCTCTCTCTCTCTCTCTCTCTCTCTCTCTCTCTCTCTCTCTCTCTCTCTCTCTCTCTCTCTCTCTCTCTCTCTCTCCTCTCTTGTCATAGTGTTATCCCTTCCCCTTCCCATCTCAATGTAAAATGAAAACGTTCTGCTGTTTGCAGATACATGTATGATTGTTTTGTTTTCTCTCTCTCTCACTAGGCTAGGATTAAAAACCAAGACATCAGGTAATGGGTGTCTAATGCCAAAGTATAGATTCTCTCTTTGGCCAATTTAGTCACGCATGTGGCAGCCCAGCTATTTATTATGTTCTGCCTATAACACACAATAAGTGGGATTTTGGGGGGGGGGTACGAAAGAAATCAAGGTCATAAGTGACCGTGCACAAGAGCTGTATAGGGAATTGGTTTCTGGGGGTCTTGCAAATACCAAATATTTTATGGAAATCTCTTTCGAACTCCAAGACGTCTGGTTTGTTTTGCTATCTTGGAACAAACGAAACAGAGATGTCTTGATGTGTGACCTAGTTGTCTGATTTTGTGACCTGGATGTAAGGTTTTGTGATCTAGATGTATCCTTTTGTGTGTGCAAGCCATGCGGGTAAGTACAGCGATAGCTTGCCAGTTGAGGAAAAAAAATGAAGAAGCAGCATATCCGCATTTGAAAAACAAAACAAAAAACCTGAAAAAAAAAACAAAACAACTTAACCTTTTAAAGGCGAATATCAATCTTACTTGGACCAAAAATAAAATCTTACCGTTTTCATCAAAAGACAAAAAACAAATTACAATTTAAAAACTTGAGCTTTTATAGAGGGCAATATCCACCCAACGTGCTCAAAGCGCTTTTTATCAATATTTTTACTGCTCTTATGGTGGAAACGTTTTTTTTTCTGCGTTAAAAAATAATATAAATGAAGACTATTATTTGAAAACAAAAAAATCAGTGTCACTGGCAAAGGGTTAATTGCAGTACTCCTGCATCCTGTGAGACTCCTACGGCACTTGCTAATCATAAAAAGGGAAATAGCAGCAATCAACAATACTAAGGTGAAAAAAAAAAGAAGAAAAAAAAAGGGGGGGGGGAAGAGCAAACCCAGTAGCAATGTAACCTTTTAGCGGCGAAATTCGATCTTTGACCTAACTGCAAAACGATTATAGACAATTGAAGTCCGAGTTGCGATAGTCTGACTGCTCTCTTGGTGGAAACGCTGTATTCCCCGTTAACAATAATAATGATAAAAGCAAACTATTATCTAAAAGCAAAAAATTAGCTTCGCTGTTAAGGGGTTAAGAACACCTGCAACTGCCAGTATCCTTGAGATGCTCTACGTCACCAACGTCACCAAGCGACTTTCGTCGACATGCACCCCCCCCCCCCCCCCCCCCTCCACTCTTTCACGGTGGTGGTGGTGGTGGCGGATAAAAAAGGCCTTTTTCTCTTTCATTCAATCAACTGGTCTGCTGGTGGACCCTAGGCCTCTCTACAAGTACAAGAAATAATACTCACTTTTTTTCTGCTCCAACGAAAATATCTACCCCCCACCGGTCTAATTATTTGTAGCAGACGTCAAATTTCTCAAAACAGTCACGTGACACTGTAAAAACAACACAGGAAGTCCATGAAAGCTTATTTACGGCATTTCCTTTGAACCGTGTAAACAACAAAATTTCGTTTTCATTCGACTCAACGGGTCAGATTGGCCGGTATTTTTTAACAAACTAAAGTTCTGAAAAATCAAAATGTTTCTTAGAAAGTTGAAAGATGCTAGTTTTTGAAACAGAGGTAGGTTTTTAAAAAAAATCTTTATATTTTACGTGAATGCATGCTCAAGGCGAGTTGGACGTGCAGCGGAGGTTGGTAGGCCAAAGGCCCACCTCTCTACTACTATTACTACTACTACTACTACTACTACTACTACTACTACTACTACTACTACTACTACTACTACTACTACTACTACTACTACTACTTCCACTACCACAGCAGAACTACAGTCATCCTCCTCGTCATCATCGCTACCACTGACAATACAACCATAACCATCACATCATCATCATTACAACCACTACCACTGCTACCACATCATTATCAAAACTACAGCAATCGCCACCACCATTTCATTACATCATCATCATTCATTACTATCGCTACTACATCATCAACACCACCACTACAATCACAACAACCACATCGACACCACCATCACTACACAACAACAGACACATCGTTATCGTCAGCGAAACGCAAAATAAGAAAAAAATAATAATAAAAAATAAATTTGTAATAATAATAATGTAGTTTATTTATATTTTGTGCCCAATCCTCTATACAATAAAACTCGAGACTCGAAGACTACTACTGCAAATTATAACTGAAATGAATGATATCTACTGGTTGCAGTACTACTGCGAATAATGAATATGAATGTTATCTACTAATGAAAACGGCCGCTATCTACTATTCGCAGTACAACTGCGAATAGAGAAAATCATTGTACGCAGTACTACTGCGAATAGGGGAAATAGAGGTGGCCTTTCGATAAATGCCTGATAATGTAGCATTTTTAGCCCAAAGATTTGTCATAATAAGTTAATAAGATGCAAAGAGAAATCCAGCTCAGCAAAAGGCAAATGCTAGTCACATACTTTTGCCTTGAATTTAAAGTTAAAATTTAACGAAGTGCTTATTTGCAGCTGTACTGCGAATAATGATATGATTTTCATGGTAAAATCACTAATCGCAGCAGTAGCAGTGCTCTCTCGTTTCTGAAAATGAATTTTTGTCCCCTCACTGAGCACAAAAATGTATTTTCTGTTCAAAATGGCGGTGTTGTCGAATGGCTTGAAGTTGAATGAGAGTGTGTTAGTTTAAGAAAGAGGGAAAAGGAGGGATGATTGAAACATATTTTTATAACTGAGAATTGAGATTTTGAATTTGAACGTTTACATTTTTCCCTCAAGTCTGAAACTTGACAAGATCATGTTTTGTATTTGTATTGTTTTTGTTACCCCAATTCATCCATGAAATTTTCCCTGTCCCCACCTCTCCGACTTGATCATTCGTTCACATCTTGAAATCTATCACTGTTAGATTACTGTAATGAGAATAGTGTCGTCCCCGTTTATTGTTTTATTTACAGTTAGTTGAATATATTTTATAAATGTTCCAGGAATTCTCTCTCTCTCTCTCTCTCTCTCTCTCTCTCTCTCTCTCTCTCTCTCTCTCTCTCCCTCTCTCTCTCTCTCTCTCTCTCTCTCTCTCTCTCTCTCTCTCTCTCTTTGCCGTTGCTCATAACTCGTATCTCAGTGCTCCTGCAAATAATAGAAGATACCATCAATAAACTACCACTACTACTACAACCACCAACACATAACATCCTCCTCCTCATCATCATCGCTACCACCACTACTACAACCACAACCATCATCACTACCACTACCACAGCTACCTCCACATCATTATCAAAACTACAGCAACCACTACCACCACCATAACATCATCATTATAATCCTTATCATCATCATCACTACCACCACCACATCATCAACACAACCACTACAATCACAACCACCACATCACCACCACCATCACTACACAACAAAAGACACATCGTCATCGTCAATGAAATGCAAAATAATAGTAATAATAATAATAACAAGAATAATAATAATGTAGTTTATTTATATTTTGTGCCCAATCCTCTATACAATAAAGCACTAGGCTTGTAGGCTATTACTTCAAATATAGAACAAACCCGAACAAAGCATTTGCAGTACTGCTGCGAGAGCGAAAACGAATGCTATGTACTATTCGTAGTAGTACTGTGAATATTGAAAACGAGTGCCATTACTTCTGCAAATAGTGAGCTCATAAATGGCCTAGTGGCTGTGACCCGATTTTTTTTACTTTTGAGTAATGGGTCTCTGAAAAAATTCAATAGATTTTTTGTTTATGGATGGATTTTAATGATTTATGTCTTATTCTTTTCAGGAGGAATCACCCTATGTATTGTGTTGTTTATGTTTATATCAATGTCAATTTAGTTTTAGATTTTCTTTTTCACTTCCCTATTATTATTATTATTATTATTATTATTATTATTATTATTATTATTATTGTTTTATAGGTCAGCCCTGCTTTTTTGCATGCCAACTCCACCAGTCATACTTGGGCTTTCAGTGCCTTTGCAGAGTTGATAGGTAAGTTAAATCTTGATGGATTTTGTTCCAGTAGGGACTTTTGTGAAGGGCTAGATCACTTTTATATTTGGTGAATCAAATATTCAAAAGCTTTTGATTGATAATTACAATTTATAATAATGATTTTGATGATGATGATGACAACCAGTGGTAATGATGATAATGATGATAATAATATTAATAATAATAATAATAATAATAATAATAGTAATGATAATAATGATAACGACGACGATGATGATAATAATAATAATACTATTAATAATAATATTGATAGTGATAATAATAATATGAATAATAACTTTTATTATTATTATTATTATCATCATTATTATTATTAGTAGTATTATTATTATTATAAAGAGGAAAAATATTTTACATTCCTTTGTTTAATATTTCACTCTCTCATAATTACATGAATTGGCAGAAAAAAATGGAATAAGATTTCCATTCAAGTGTTGTGTTTAGAATTTTGTTGATACTCACTAGCAGACTATCTTTAAGTTTAAGGAATGAAATTTTATGCTCATTATATGGATTAATATTTGTTTCCAAGACAAGTTTTTAGCAAATTTTGTTGTTTAATTTTTTGTTTTGTTGATATTCATAGTAAAAGACAAATCTATTCCAAATTCACTCTGACTCCTATCTGTGATTAAAGCAAAATGGATCAGGGTTTGACCTTTTTCAATCTGAGGTTCAGAGATTCTACTCAACATGTAAATATTTTTTTTTTCATATCTTTAAATGATTTTACATAATTATTACCACCATTATAATTATCATTATTTATATTATTATTATCATTATTATTATTATTATTATTATTATTATTATTATTATTATTATTATTATTATTATTATTATTATTATTATTATTATTATTATTATTATTATTATTATTATTAATTATCATTATTTATATTATTGTCATTGTTATTATTATTATTATTATTATTATTATTATTATTATTATTATTATTACTGTCATTATCATTATTATTTTCGTTGTTTGCCTTGCTTTATTATTGATTTTACTTATTTGATTTGTTGAAAAAATATATTCTTGTTTGAGTTACATTGGCAATTGCCTAAAATAAACGTTTTTGAACTTTGAACATATTTTGCTCTTTGCAGATGTTTTGTCCTTGCTTTTCCCGTTTTCATTTTGTGTCTCATGTAGCTTTATTTATTAATGTTGCAGATAATGCATATGATCCTGATGTCAGCGCATCAGAGCTACTCATTGACAAACTCGAGATTAATGGACAGACTTGTCTCATTTTCCTTGACAATGGAGCTGGAATGGACACTGATAAGTTGCTTAAAATGCTTAGGTATTTAATCTTCTCTTTCCCCCCCCCCCCCTCTCTCTCTCTCTCTTAAAAGTTTATATATATATATATATATATATATATATATATATATCCACTTGTGTTCTCATAGAGAAAAATTAAATAGCATAGGGATGAATTTAATGCTTCGGATTATGTGAATGCTTCATTTCTATGAAGGTTTTTCAGGAGAGATGAGTTTGAATTTTAATAAGGATGGATAAGCTAATTCCCACCTATTGGAGTTTCAATAGACAATCATTTTATTAGAAAAATTTCAAGAAAAATTAAAAATGTTAAAAAATTTCTTGAAATATATAATGTGGTGTTCATTTCTCTATTAAAATTGTTTTTCTTTTTTTCTCATTCTAGCTTTGGATTCTGTGATAAACAGATGTATGAAAGAACCTTATCTCATTTGCCCATTGGTCACTATGGAAACGGCTTCAAGTCAGGATCAATGCGCCTGGGGAAAGATGCTCTAGTTTTTACAAGATGCCACAATAGTGCCAGCATTGGATTCCTCTCCCAAACATACCTCAAAGCTATTGAAGCTGATTCTGTTTTTATACCGATTGTGACTTACAGACTTCCAAAATATATCCTTTTCAAAATATTTGAAGGAGAGTGAGTGATCTGTTAAGGATACTGATCTGATAGGGCCTTTCTGCTCCTTTTCTGGAGATTTGCTTTTCCCCAATACACTTAGTGGAACGGGACATAACCATGCCATACCCTTTGGACAGTAAACAAATGGCAAACAGTGCTAAACTAAGCAAATTACACAGAATCACCATCGGTTGTATGCATTTGAGGAGAATATACATTAGTTTTACATGCCTGATCAATCGTGCCTTCAATATAAAAAAAAATATGCATTATCTTCAATGTATATAGTCAAGTTGGGGGCAGCGTGGCTCAGCGGTACGGTCTTTGCTTCGTCCCCAAAAGGTACCAAGTTCGATCACCCGCCACTGCGCTGTGTGGCCTTGAGCAGGTCACCTCGCCTTAACTCAATTTGCAGCGCTGCACTGCAGCTGACGCCTGGGTTATTCCAGTCTTCTTTTGGAATAGACCCTAGAGTATGGGTGAAAGTTCGCCGGAAAAATCCGGCATGGCCGGATTTTTATTTTTGAAAAAGAGGTCTCGCCGTTTTTTTTTTGTCTGGCCGGAATTCGAAAATGAAAAAAACCGGCAACTGTCGCCATTTATATTTAGTTTATAGTAGTTTATATAATTAACCGCACTTCTGCTTTTTCCTCTTATTGGTAGTTGCAGGATTTTTTTTTCTGAGCACCTGCCTTTGCAGGATTAATATCATTGAGTAACTTTCACCCATGCCCTAGAGACACATTTCCCCTATGGGATGAATAAAGGGAAGTTTATTTTTTTTTATTGAGAGAATCTAGTGAGAAATGATCACACAACCAGCAGTCTAGAAACGACAAAGAGCAGAGTGATGTCAACTTCCTCCACTCTATTGTTTAAAGCAACCAGCTATGTTGTCTGAGTGGGCTTGAAGGTGTGTCCACAAATCCCATGTTTTGATTGGTTAAAAATCTAATGGTTAGTTGTGTCAGATAGTTGATGTGTCTGTTTTGAATTAAATGATTTTGTACAAATTTATTTACGAATCCCAACATCTGTAAATAATCTCTTTGCTAGATATCTTCAATGTGTCTTACTTACTTACTTACTTATCCGAACCAGCGACCACCTGAGCTCTAGCCCTTCGGTCTTGTGCCATGACGTAGAAGTTAGACGTCTTTTGTAGTTGTTCCAGGTGACTATAAAGTGTTTTACTGATGCTTGGATCTTCAATGTGTCAATTTATATCATGCCTCATTACAGATACAGAGGTGTTTTTTTTATTTTTTGGGTTTGTTTTCTACTTCTGTTCTGTCTACGGTCCAACTCTTGGTAAGCTTCTCAAAAGTGCAGAATGAAGCCAACAATAATTTCCCCCCCCCCCCCTCCCCCATTTAGGCTTGAATGTATTATTTATATTTCCTTAACTGCTTTGCACTAGAACGAATAAAGAGTGAACAGTCCAGGAACAACTTGAATGCAATTTTGAAACATTCAGTTTTCCGTACAGAACAAGACTTAAAGGAAGAGTTGTATGCGTTGGAAGGATCCATGACAGGGACCAAGATTATTATGTCAAATCTGAAAAGGTAATTCAGTTTTATTTGATGTTTGTGTTTTTGATATTATTATTATTTTTTTTCAAAATTAAAATATAATTATATGAAAGAATTATTTCAGTTTCAAAAATCGTATTCATAAAACATGGCCAAACACTAAAGAGTAGTTTTGAGTAAGTTGCACACATATGATAATTTCTTAGATGTTTTATGTAAAAAAAAAATATTTTTAAAAAAGAAAGAAAGAAAGTTATTCAGCATATATTTTCTCAGCTATGTTTAGTCCTTGTCTTTTCTAGGCCACGAAACAAATGCGGGTTGAAAATGGCCAGATTCATTGATGATGTCTGCTTTTTTATGCTTTTTATCAATATTATATTTATTTTTTTCATTGATCCAAATTCATCTTAGATTATGGTTTGGTCTGCTCTTAGTCAAATTGTGCTTGTTTTTTGTGTGTGTAATGTTTACCATAAATTGCAATCATTGACGAAGTGATTGATAGGAGGTCTTATACAGTTGGTAGAGCTCTTGTCTTTGGTCCCAGAAGCACAATCTTTTATGATTCCTCTGCCCAGGCAGTGTTATTGATAAGATGTGTCTGTTTAATGTGTTGGAATATGTTTATTTTTATTTTTGCAATAGACATGTACCCCTATCCAGAGTGTAGCAAGCAATTTTTAATGTCCATTTGGTGTTACAGACATTGGGATAGATTTTGCCTTATGGCTTTAAAAGACCATTTATAAATTAACAATTATTGGTTACAGGCTGCAAGATGGTAGGTTAGAATTGGACTTCTCCAGTGATGAGACAGATATTCGATGTCCAGAAGCTCATGAAGTGGATCTCACCTCAGTTTACCACAGGCCTGTCCAGTTACCCACCTCAGAATACAAGCATTCTTTAAGGGTAAGTTTTCACCCTTTCCCCTTGTCTGTTTCATATACATCTCTTTGAGATCATCCCAAAGCCCTTATTGGATGGTTAAATTTATTTTAAATGTGTGATTTTTCCCATTTTTGTATTGTTTTAATTTCAGTCTCAACCGACTTTGGGGGATCTGATAGCTCATTGGTAAAAAACTTGATTCATACACAATGGGACTGGTATCTATCCTGGTTGTAGTCTTGGGTAGCTGAGTCTGTTAGATCTGGCAGAAAGTTATTTGTGATCAACCAGCATGTAATCCAAAGGATAGCGAGCAATTGCTTTTGTCTGTTTAACTCTACAAAAAGCTGGATAAACTCCAGTCATCCAAAAAGCTGGATAAACTCCAGTCGCATGGGCTTTATAAAAGCTATAAAGAGTTAAGGACTACCTTAACTTATTTTAACAGAGAGAACTGACAGTGATCAGTACCAGGTTTCAATGTTGCCATCCAAAGGAAAAACGGTGTCCCTAGACTTTTTATGAAACTGAGAAATATGATATGACTTATCTTGTAATGTAGGGTATTTATTGTGTGGGTGTAACCTGAAGAAAGAAATTTGTGCTACAGACATGCCACCCTATTCTTGACACATGATGGATGCTAGTACAAGTAATTTAGTTAATACAAAACCGTGAACATCAGGTGGTCCTCTGGTTTGGGATGGCAGAATGATTTCTCTGTGCTGAAGAGGGGCAGCGTGGCTCAGTGGTACAGTCTTTGCTTCGTACCCAAAAAGTACCGAGTTCGATCACCTGCCTTTGTGATGTGTGGCCTTGAGCAAGTCACCTCGCCCTAGCTCAATTTGTGGCACTGCACTGGGCTGACGCCTGGGTTTTTTCAGTCTTCCCTTGGAATAAACCCTAGAAAAAAATTTCCCCTATGGGATGAATAATTGGAAATTTTAAAAACTTTTTTTTTATTGAAGCTGTTATTGCTGTCGTAGTTAAAGTGGTAAGATAATTATGTAAGATTTGAGTAAAATCGAACCCCTCTTGTGAAAGGTTAAAAAGTTTAATGTGGCCTATATGAAAGGGTAGGAAACCATAGTCTAATTCAAAACACACATGAATTAAATAATTAAATTGTCAGCATCTGTTCCATAAAAATGAATACCAAGGCACTAGAAGAAGTGGACTGTAATAAGTATTGATCAAAATTGAATGTAATAGCTTCAGAAAAGAACAACATAGGATGATATCCCAACAGAAGTTGATATTTTCTTCAGTCTCTTATGACCCTTTTTTTTTTCTTGTTACGTATTTTTTGTTTGTTTTCTCAAGCTATTTAAGCTGTTATACCAATTGGTTGTTCAATAGCAGACCTGCCTAGTTACATATTTAAACATTCGTAGTTTTAAGGAGATGAAAATAGAAGTCACTCTGGTTAACTTTATAGATCAACAATTAGGTTTAAATAAGACTTCAAAATCCTTAAAAGCATGCACTCTGGCCTCAACTTTCATTATACCTGGATACCTGGATACCTCTGTATAGAGCTTTTAGACTTGGTGTAGTCTCCTTCGCTCCTCCTCATCTATTAATGATTGGACCAATTTTTATAATTGAACTTGTTTCCTAGGATGTTGCTTATCTCCAACTCTGCTTTGAATTTATTCAAATTTTTTGCTGATACTGTGGTTTCTTGCAGTTTATTCCAGTTATTTACAATTCTAGATGAAAAAAAGTTCCTTCTTTCATTTGTTTTAAAACGTTCTTTTTCCAGTTTCTTGCTGTTTCCTCGTGTCTGAATGTTTTAATGACGTAGAGATGCTCATTAACTTCTAAAATTGGAGCCAAAGACTCGTAAATTCTACGAATTTTTTGGACTAGTAGGCAGGCCTGCAATGGGTACTTTTTAAAATGAGGCTACATGACTTGACTAGTAGTCTTACTGCTGAAACACTGCTAGGTCTTATAGGTCCTGTGTTAAAGTCATTTGTAATTTAAGCACTTAGAGTCTGGTGTCTCTGAGTTTTAGTGCTATATAAGTTTTCAGCATTATTATTATTATTATTATTATTATTATTATTATTATTATTATTATTATTATTATTATTATTATTATTATTATTATTATTATCTTGAAGTGTCTGAATAATCTATTTTATTTTTAAAAAATTATTATTATCATCAGGAATACTGCAGCATTTTGTTTTTGCGCCCAAGAATGAAGATTACCATTCGTGGCTCGAGAGTGAAAAGCCGACTTATCTCCAAATCTCTCTCCAACACAGAAATTGACAGCTACAAACCAACTTGGCTGGTATTTATTGCCTCTCTTTTTTTACACTTTTGTCCTTAAGTCCCTATATATAAACCTGCCACTTTTCAGATGTAAAGGTATATACAGATGGTGATCAAATTTAGCTAAAGTCACAATTTTTAAATTCAGGTTCGGATTTTTAGATAAAATTTGTTGTTGTTTTGTGATTACTTTGAAACCTTGGTTTCCCTTGTTTGAGCTCTTTTTTTTTCAGTATCACTATTTTTACTTAAAGACAACACTTTAAAAAAACAAAACAAATTTTTTACTCAGATGACATGGGTGTCTCAATGTCCTTTTTCCATATATTATATAGATTTTATAAAAATTCCTAGTAGATTTGTCTGGATGACTGGTTTTTATAAGGCTTTATGAAAGGTAGAAATTTCAATCTGTCTTGAGATGTTCTGTTTGATATGATCTTCGCTGTTTTTCAGAGTCGACCATTAAAGATAACATTTGGGTTTATCTGTCAAAAAACCAAGACGGAGGATTATGGCATGATGCTGTATCATAGAAACAGGTTGATCAAAGCTTTTGAAAAAGTTGGATATCAGAAACAGGTAAGCTTTGAAAAACGTTTATTCTAAAAATAATCCCTCGTCCTATTTCATCATTGCTGCTTTGACAGTTTTCACAAGAATCACTTTGATTGGATTGTTTCATGTGCATATCCCCTCCTTGCACTGATTTGATCAGGGATGCCGCTTTTTGAGAAATTTCCAGAATTAGGTTTTCTGGAAATGGTCCAACTTTGAATTTACTGGAGGATATAACTCCCTTAACTTTCCAGAATTTCATTTTTTTATTTTCAATGGCTTTAGGTAGTATGATTTTAAATATTTTGATATTAGTCTCGATATTTGCATGCAATATGTTTTTTAGCATACTGTATAGTCTTAGTGAGTCAGGATCAAATTGTTGCATTCGTTTCTCACTTGCACATTAGAATTCAAGAAAGGTACTCAATTGAAAACAAACAGTTCAGAAAATGTTTGCAGGCTCAAGTGACATCACTTTTGGATGTTCATTCTCTTAATCGTATTCCAGCCAAATGATTTAGGTTTTAGTTTGAATAAACTCATACATTTGTAGATGTTCATTTGCTTATTAAACCCACATCCGAATGTTTAGCATTGGTAATACTGTAAGTCTATCTTATATAGTTTACTAAATGTTATTTTATTTTCCCAAACTAATGATTTAGGTTTTGATGGGAATAATACTTTTAAATATTTATATTTGTTCACATGCTTTATTCTGGCAGCCAAATGATTTAGGTTTTGGTAGGAATAATACTTTTAAATATTTATATTTGTTCACATGCTTTATTCTGGCAGCCAAATGATTCCCAGTCAAATGATTTAGGTTTTGGTAGGAATAATACTGTTAAATATTTATATTTGTTCACATGCTAAAGATTATATTATTCTCTCAACCAATTGATTTAGGTTTTGGTGGGAAAAATACTATTAGATATTTATATTTGTTCACATGCTAAAGATTATATTATTCTCGCAACCAATTGATTCAGACTTTGGTATGAGTAAAGCTCATCTTTACAGATGTTTGTGATCCAAAATGTTATTATAATCTATTCCCAGCCAAATGATTTAGGTATCGGCGTGGTGGGTGTGGCACAAGTTGACTTTCTACAACCAACTCACAACAAGCAAGATTTCAACAAAGACGAAAAATTTAAGTAAGTAGATTTTAAAAAAAGTAATTATTTGTGTTATACTCTTGATTCTTGTTTTTTCTTTACATCATCTCAGAATGAATCCAGATAGCTCAGCTGGTATAATAATAATAATAATAATAATAATAATAATAATAAGCATATTTATATAGCACCTTTCGTCGAAACCTCAAAGCGCTTAAAAATAAAAAAATAAAAAATCAACCAAGGTATCAAAGCTATTAAGAGCATGAAAGGGCATCAATACATCATCAATATAAATGTCATATACAATACATTTAAAATTCAACTAAGTAAATATTTCCTGAAAAGATGTGTTTTCAGGGCTTTTTTGAAAATTTCTATTGAGCTCGAGAATCTCACAGATTGAGGGAGATCATTCCAAATCGTGGGTCCGAATTTTATAAGAGACCTATCACCAAAGTACTTAAGTTTAGTTTTAGGAGATGCTAACAATTTTGAATCGTGGGATCTAAGATTTCTCAGAGGTACGTATGGTTGAAGTAAGTGTTGAATGTAAAGAGGGACAGAAGACTCAAATACACCAAAGCGCTGTCCTCATAATCAAAGGACCTGTATTAGTCCTGGGTGTAGTTGAGGTGTATCTTGAACATGGTTGGAAAGCACTGTGTGATAGGGCATATACTGGAGATCCCAGGTTCCAATTTTACTGTTGGACCCTCAATTTTTCCTTGAGCAAGAAATTTAGTCCCTGAGACTGAAGCCTGGGTTTTTTGTTTTTTTTTGGATAGGCCATGAAGAACAATGTCCTGTTAGGGTGAATGATGGGGATTTTATATTTTTCTGTTTAATTTATTCTTTCCAACAGTAACCATTGTTTCTATTTATATAATGCTAGAGAAACCAAGACAAACTCTTAAACTCTAGATCTTTAGGTCTTTTGACTAAAGGACTTTTTTAAAGCATTCTTTTCTCAGAGTGAATTATAGATCATCATCATCAGGCTTTGCCACTGTCTGTAAACAGTTCATATTTCACATATATTTTTATAGCGGTTACATCCTTTTTTTTTAAAATAGAAAATTTGATACGGCACATTTAATATGTGTTTGTGATTATGAAATCAAAACCTTGCGTTAAGTTCATAGAATCTACTTTCCTTCAACTCACTCTTTTTCTGCTCTATTCTTAGCTCTGTCATGATGGCATTTGCCAACAAACTGAATGACTATTGGAATGAAAAGAAACAGAACACGCCTGCTTTTCCCAATGAGGATAGGTAAATCCTATATTATTATAATAATTTTAGACATATATTTATTACTTAATCGTGATTCTCCAGTTTTTTGTTTGTTGTTTTTTTTGTATTTTGGGGGGGGGGGGGGGGGGGGGTTATGATCAAGAAAGTTTTGTAGATTTATTCCTTTCATATTTTAAAAATTGTTTTATTGAATTTTTAAAATTATTTTCTCATGTGCATTGAAAAATATCATTGGTAATGTCAAATTTCTTTTTCAAATGTATCGTATGATTTTTGTCTTGTTCTTTTAAATTAGGATATTTAACTCAATTATTTGTATATTTTATTCAGTACACAAACAAGCCTAAGAGATGCACCAGATTGGACCTGGGCACAGTGTGAGATATGTCTGAAGTGGAGAAGAATGCCAGATGGTATTGACAAAGATTCCCTTCCCGATCAGTGGTTCTGTCGATTCAATCCAGATGCCACCCACAAGTAAGATATTTTTCAAGAAAAAAAAATAAGGGAATGGCTCAAATAATTAAGAAATTGATTTCTTAGAATGATGAGAGGGATGTACAATGGTTGCTTAACAATCTGATGGAAATATTGATAACATTAACATGGTTATGGGGATGTTGATGTGAGTAACAATGATGATGATAATAGTTATAATAATAATAATAATAATAATAATGATAATAATATTATTATTGATGATGATGAAGATGATAATGATAATGATGATGATGATAATAAAAATAATAATAATCATCATAATCATATTATTCAATATTTAAGCACGCCTCAATGCCTATGTGCACATATTATCAGGTCTGATAACTGAATGTATTTGTGGACTCAATTTAACATTGTTGTGATGGAAGTATAGCTTTGATATATTCCTGTTTTCCTCAGTCGTTGTGAGATCCCAGAAGAACCAGAAGATGAAGATCTGGCAGTGAAACCCACCTATGTGAAAACATTCAAGCGGAAACGGTATATTTTTGTTTTTTCTTTCTTTCATTGTAGTTGTAGAATCAATCCACTCTTTCACAGGTTTATATATTTCTTTATTATCGTGGAATGGGGTGGCTGAGACCAGTCCCCGAGATTGAAAATTCTTAAACAAATATGGTAAAATTTATATCATTTGATAGATTTCACCCTTCCCCACATATTAGAAAAAGAACATCTGACAGGTTATTTCAATGACAAGATATATCTTATAAAGATGTTTAAAAAGTCTTTTTTTTTTATTTTCTCATTGTGCTGTTTAGGGAGGAGAAAAAGAGACAGGAAATGATGACCAGGCAAAGGCAGGATATAGAGGTGATTTATTACGCTTTTTAATGATCATTTTCATTCTTATGAAAAGTAATACTCGTGAAATGAAATTAAACAATTAGTTTCAAGTAACAAATGAAGTACACTTCCATCTTCTCTCAATTGTTTTAATGTGGTAATTCATAATGATAAAAATAAAAATAATGCATCTTTTGTTGATTACTTTATCCCTTGAAATTTAGATTTTTATAAGAAAATTTAGATTTTATTTTTCATGCCTGTGGCAGTTATGGGCTACGTTCATTTAAATTATCTATTTAACACTGATTTCTATTTCTGTCTTTTCAGAGGCAGATGTTACAAGCAAGAGTAAGTTGGATTAAAGTCATTCAAAGCTGGAGAATATCCTGGTTTCTGTATTGTTAAATGGACAGTAATGATTGCTTGCTACCCTTTGGATAGGGTGCTAAATGCAAAGTACTTTCCATCAGATCTAATAGACCCAGCTATCCAATCATTGCGGAATGGACCATGAACTGATGTCTTCTCTAAGGGTATATACCATTTAAGTGTCTGATTACGGGCTCAAACTCAGACCAAATATAGGTTGTGTTTTGAGTCCAAGACTGTATTGCTTCACTATAGCAATATGTTGGTTCCTGTAACAATGGAGGATGATTCTTTTTTAATTCCAATTAACAATGACAAATTTTTGCTTGAGTAATGTAAAAGAAAAAGAATTAACTATTTAGTAAAGGCATGAACACTTTGTGGACGTTCAGCCAGAAGTTTATCATTATATCTTGATGTATTGATAATGTAAGTATTATTGAAACCTTAGCATAATATAACATATGGCATAGGGCGAAATAGGATAAAATCCCTTGAATGCCCTTAATATTAATTGCAATGCTAGAAATCTATTGATTGAAAGATTACAATAATGATACACGTGGTAAAGATAGTATATCAACTTAAATGTACGCATGTATGAGTGATGGACAAACATATATCTTTAACCGTGACATGCAAAGCACACACACACACACACATACACTCATACATCCATACATATAGAAGATAACCATAATAAGGTAACAATGCATAATATAACATAACATAACATATGGTATAGGGCAAAAAACCTTCTAAAATTATTTTATAGAAAAAAAAATTAGGAGCTCAATAAATAATTGCTAAAAGTGAAGTGATATCGTATGACTGAAGTGAATATGTGTAGTAATATTGTATTGTAAGCAATGTTAGCTTACTATAATAATATGTGTTGTAATGTATTTGATTCAAATTTGGATGGACTTATAAATCACAACCCAAATATGTTACCATTATGAACGATAAAACGCAGTCAGTATGTTTTATCAAGTCATAAGGAATGGTCGGTCATCTCCAAGAGTGAATGACAATCCAATTATGAGAAGGCATCTGATGTCTGACATTTAGTGTACCAGTGTAGCAATGAAAGGTCATGATTGTGACGTGTGAATAAACCTGTCATGAATCAGTTTGCCAGCTGCATAGAAAATTATATCGCTTTGTTGCTAAAGTTTATAGTAAATTATGTTAGCCGAACACTCCACATTGATTCCTCTGCCACCACCATCATCATCATCATTATCGTCGTCAACATCATCTTTTAACTAATATTTATTTTTGATATATTTACCCAGCCACATCCACCCGAAGGATTGCCAGTATTCAACAATTTACAAAAAGCCTTGGCTGAAGCAAAACAAAGAGAGGAAGAACATCGACAAGTTATTTTGAAAATGCAAGAGGAAAAGAAGCAGCTAGAGCTGCAGTTAGCAGAGAGTTCGGTGCAGTCTAAGCTGAAGAAAAGGCATCAGGTATGACATTTACATCAAAATTTTATCAGCTGTATGTTTATAGTTTGATTTCAGAAATAGTAAGGTGCCCTAACATCGACTATTTCGTATGTTTTAATTTCAATGGCTCTTATTTGTATATCTCACCTTTGACACAGTTTGTTATCCCACAGTAGGACACCAAAATCTGTTCAAAATTAGCTTTTTTTGCTTATTGAAAAGGTTGCCTTTTATTCATTTAATAAATGAGTTTCGTCTTCAGAGGTAGTTGCTCTAACAATGACCAAGCCCTACTAATTTCTGATAACTATGCTTGATATTAAAACACCCCATCTAGTGCACCTATCACCTCTGTGGAGTAAAGGTTACTTCCCCATTTTGCTGGGGTATAAGGAAAGAACCAATCGGGAGGGTTGAAATTATCATATGCTGCACTGTAAGACCACAGACTTTTGATGTCACGTATTAATTCTATAACTGTAACATACAGTCAAATTGCATGCCATGTTAAAAATGATCATTAAGGCCCCTTACCCCAGTGTATTCAATAATGTACCCAAATTATTTGTGTGTTTTCCACAAAGGATGAGTATTTTTTTCATATCATTGGTATATCTGCCCCTTCTCTCATCAAACACAAATGTCGTAGGTGGAATTCCCCTTGATGTAAGCTCCCATGTAACATTTCAATTTAAAATAAATCATAAGATTCTTAACTGATTCACACATGAAAAAAAAGTCTTCTCTCAAATTATCACGGTCAAAAAATCTTAAGTGCAGCTTTGTGGTCTAGTGGTATGACACTCAACTGTTGAAGGTTGAAGGTTTAAATTCCACCGTGGTTGGTGCCAAATTGAGCCCTTGGAAACTGCCCTTTATTCAATTTAAAAAAAAATTATATTCGGATGTAAAATGAGTAACTACTTATCTCCTTGTCTCCTCCTACATGACCATTTTTTTTTTTTTTACTTTTAATCCATTCTGAAGCGCTTTGAGCACATTTGGTAAATATTGCTTTGTTTAATTTTTTTTTTTTTTTTTTTTTGGTTTTGTTTTATAAATCAGTCAGGCTTAAGTTTTTTAGAAATTTATTGACCTGATCGAAAACATCATTTACAGGTTAAGAAAGTCTGTATGATATAAAGTCCTAAAAATTATTGATATTTTTTACATTCTCATTATTATTATTTTTAAAAATTTCAGAATGTGACTCCAGATATCAACAGGTAAGTTCTGCCTAAACGATTTATCTACATGATCAAGAAACTCAGACCTATGTCCTGTTTTTTTTTGTTTTTCTTCAAATAATTTTCCCGATTATAGGGCCTTTGAATATTCATGACAAGGTTTTTAAATTACCACTTTTTTCTTAATTTTATTTGTTGTTTCTAATCTGCTGGGAGTCTTCAAATGTTGTTTATTGCATATTTCTATTATTTCTATTGAGTTTCTAAACATCGGTTTTCATTTACTTTGTCGTCCTTTGAAAACATATGTATTTAAAATTTTATCTAGAAAACTCGATCTTCAAATACGGATTGATTAAAATGACACTCAGTTGATATTTGAAGGACAATTTTTCTGGCCAAAATTTTAGATACATGTTTTTTTCAGAATGTGATAGTGCTGTCTCATTAGTTCAATGCACCAAGATCATTGCAAGAATAATTTAAAGTACTGATATTTCTATCTCTTCAATGTAAAATGAAGGTATAGATAATGAAAAAGGGAATTTAAGATATTTTATTTAAAAAAGCAATTTAATTTTGTGTGTCTGTTTTTGTGTGTGGGTACTTGTGCATGTGTATACTTTTGGCTTTGTGGAGAGAAAAAAAACCCCTGATTTATAACAGTCCAATCCTGCATTGCTGACAACACATGTTGTCAGCTCTGGAAACAGTCATTTCTGTTGTTTTAGTAAGGTACCCTTATGAACATTTTTGCTGTTTGATAGATGGTTCTTTTAGGGTAACTAGTGATTGAATAGTTTTATTTGAAATGGAGGACAAGAATACTCTCACATTCCACATGCATTCTACACTCCTCCATTCATCTTTTGTCTCATGGATACGTTTTCTAAAACTCAAATATCTCAGTTTATTTTGATGTTTGTTCGCAACCAATCAAAGTCAGGAAATTTCCCAAAATAGGATTTTTTAATGATCATTATATCCTTCAGCATCATTATTATTAGCATCAATGATGATAATGACAACAAATGTGACAATGATGGTAATTTTTTTTTTTTCAACAGCCCATTGAATAAAAGAAAAGGGGATCCTATCCAAATGGACAGTCCTAGAAGTTCAAAAATGACCAAGCAAGATCAATATGCGAATTTAAATAACAATAATAGTAATAATATGAATACCAATACACCTATCCGTCCACCAAGTGGAAGTGGAGGAAAAAACGCTTCTAAGTCAAATTCTGCTTCAACTCCATCCCTTTCCTCTACATTGAAAGTGAAAATCGGGGGTCTCTTAACTAAGAACAACAAATCTAACCAACAGGGTGATAATGTTAAGAAGTCGAAAAAAGCCACTTCATCCCAATCCAAGAATGACAATGAGACGTTTGTAGATTTGACAGAGGACATGGATTACGAAATAACTCTTAATGAAGACTATGATTCAGATGAAGATGTCAAACCTGATCTCAGTGAACTGAGTTCTAGTGTGCAAAGGAAGGAGAAGGCGAAAGAGAAGCAAAAAGGGAAAGATAAAGAGGAGGAAGCTGATGTTAAACCTGATAAAAGTCTTTTGGACAAGTTATCCAAAGGTAATCCTTTTTTTTGTCTTATCATGTCTTTCATACTACTTAAGGCAATATTTAGCAAATGCTTTTTTCTTTTTCAAGCTTTATACAGTGGATGGTCAATAAGTGCTGTGGGTAGGGTCTTTTTTTTTCTCTCCATATTGAAGGTTTGTATGTCATTCTAGATTGTGCATCATTTATTCCTTGGAAAAGGCTCTTTACTCAAATTCTCTTACCACACTTAGTTGTAAAATGAGCATCTGATCAATAACAACCTTGTATGTCCCTGTCAAAAAGAAATCTTGATACATGTTGTAGCTTACAAGCGTCATGTTTTGTCATACATTTCAGTGATGTAGGCTTGGGATCCTATGTATAGTTCTTAGAGTGCATTTGATAGATAGTACAATATATAAAAATTCACTTCGCTCCTGTCCTATAACCAAAATCATTGATTGTCCATGTGCTTTTGTGTATTCATTCTCTCCTCAATTTTCTAATGTTTCAAATATATATTTCATATTTTCCTCCAGAAAAATCTGCAACGCCAAATAAACAGCCCCCATCTGGTAACAAAGTTGCTTTTTCAGATATAAAGGAAGAGTTGCAGGGAAAAGAATCACCTGTGAAAACGGTAACAGATAAAACCCCTGTGACACCACCATCTGCTGATCCTACTGATAATACCAATGATGATCACGACCCTCCTGGATTTGATGCTCCAGAGAATGATAATGATGATGATGAAATGCGGCCTGAAGATAGATTATCGTCTAATGTGGATAAAGTAATGGCTGCATTAGAAAACAAATTTAAGAAATCGTTGTCCAAGAAGAAGAAGACAACAGATCATGAAAATCAGGGTGATAAGCAATGTGCTAATGTGGAGGGTGAGAACAGGGTACTAGAAGAAGAAAAAGAAAATGCAGGGTCTAGCAATGCTGGGGGTAAGCATAAAGATAGCGATGGTAAAGAGAAAGAATCTGAAATCATCCAAAAAGAAATTGAACATATTGAAACAGAACCAGTCAATGCCCAGGAGGATAGAGGGAAGAATGGAGATGGGGATGTCATAGAAATTTGTAGTGGTGATGAAGACAATGAAGATGGGTTTGACTGGGGTGGAGTTGTTATTAAAAAAGAAGTCGAGTCGGATCAGACCAATATCAAGGATGATCAAGGATCTAGCAGTAAAGTCAGCGATGGGGATGATCCTGATAATGGAACACAACCTTTTGAGGTAACAGGGAAAGAATTAGAAGATGGAGCTAGTGGTAGAAAAAGTAATAAGGATGATCAAGAATCTAGCAGTAAAGCCAGTGATGGGGATGATCCTGATAATGGAACACAACCCTTTGAGGTAACAGGGAAAGAATTAGAAGATGGAGCTAGTGGTAGAAAAAGTAATATGGAGAAAAATCATTCTGGCAGTGATGATGGTGCTGAAACAGAAACACAACCCTTTGAAGTAACAGAGATGGGGTCTGAAGATGTAGCGTGTAGTGAATTAAGTAACAAGGAGAATAAATGTGCAGGCCATGCTGATATAGAAACACGCTCTTCTGATGCGAAAGAGAAGAAATCTGAAGGTGTAACAAATTGTGAAAAAAGTAACAAAGAGAAAATATCTGTTAGCAGTAAGGATGATGCTGATACAGAGACGCAACCTTATGAGCCAATGGAAACTGAATCGGATCAGGTGGTCAGCTTTGTAAATAGTTATGATAAGGAAAGTGAGTCTGATGACAAGAACTCCACTAAGATTATGGACCAAGGGGAAGTAGGAGAGGAGGAGGAATCTCAATCGTTGTTACCTTGTCAGGATAGGGGGATAGTAAGTTATTCTGATGATGACAATGACGATGTATCTCACAAGTGTTCAGAAGCAGGGAAGACAGAAGGGGGAAAATTAATTCATCACAATGATGATGGTGCTAATAATTCAAAGGACATTGATGGCCAAAAGGCATTAGTTAGTGATTCTTTGTGTAATATTAAGACAGTTAACAATGGTGACAATGATGCTAATGATAATTTTTCAGATGGATCCAAAGAGGTGTTACAAAGATCGGTTGTGAGTGAACAAGGTGACGTAGATGAAATGGTAAATAATGATTGTACAGTGGATAGAGCTAATGATAAATCAACTGAAAAAGATGAAGATAAACATGATAATGATGTAAATAGTAGTGAAAAGGATAGTACTGCAGGGTGCGATTCGAATAAGAAAAAAGGAAATGCAAACAAAGACAGTGTAGAGAAGATACATAAAGAGGTTGACACTGTAGAGGACGATGCAAGTTTAGGTGGCAAAGATAGTGACAGTGAGGGTAAAAGTAATGTCGCTGAAGATAGTAGGAGATGCCAACTAAATTCCTCTGCAGATATTGGCGACAAGAATGATGATAGTGATGACTGTGAGGATTTTGATGATGATTTTTGTCATGATGTTCCAAATGATGACATTCTAGATAAGAGGAATTCTATTTCGAGTGTTGATGATAAAGGTGATAATGCTGAGGGAGGTGATGGTCGTAATAACAGAAATGCTATTAGCAAGTTACGTTTTCAGAAAAATGTCCACCACCTTCTTAGTCTGCTATGTCCTGACGCAGATCTCGGAGATGTTAGTGACATTGAACAGACAGTGCAAACCATGATTCAGATTCATCAAGAAAGTTCTCAGACGCAGTCTATTACCTCAGAACCTGAAATCTCTTGACTTTGTTTTTAGGATATAGTTAAAATTAAAATATTTTGAAATTTTTATTGTTTTTATGCATATAAATTAAGACTTTGAGTTTTAATCAAACTGCCAGGATTTTTAAAAATCTGTATTTCCGTGGTGATTAAGTGTCTACACAGGTAAAATGACTGATCTGAGTCATTAAATGTAGATTTATTGCGTATTTTGTAAGATTTGTAACAAATTTAATCCTTTAAGGCACTGAAGATATTCCTATTTCTTGGATGCTAAATGAAGATCAGTCTATGGTGATTTTTATCAAATCAATTTTTCGTACTTCTGCTTTAAAAAGCAAAGTCATGGTTTTTAATAGTTTAATTGTATTTTACTGACTTTATGAGTTTGCAGCTCTGCAATTAATATGGACCAGAAGACTTTATACATAGGACTCCATTTACTTTCATCTGAATTTGAAGGAATGCCAACCAGTATGAAATTTCGTGTTTCAATTATCTCCACAATATGCAAATGTGAGAAAAAATTTAAAAAAAACAAGAAATGAAGTTGAGGAAAAAAAGGCATTAGCTATTAGAAAACTAAAGCATTTTGAAATGCTAGACGGAGCTTGGGTTTTTAAATGATAATCATGTCATTCAGCTTTCTGCTAACTTGATATGCGTCTAATTTTTATCATTTATTTGTATTGTATTGTTCTTCTTGAAATGCAAAATTTTGAAAAATATACTTTCTTCTGAGGTAAAATTTGAAGAAAAAAAACGAAGCCACACCATGGCTGTTGGTACGCAAGTTTACATGATACACTATTTTTTAACAGGGAGCTATAACAGCACTGTGACTTGGGCTTAGCCAGCTTTAGCAATGCCTGCCAGTGACTGCCAGCCAAAATTGAAGAGTGTTTTTTCAAAACTCTGTTCAGTCCTTTAACTCATTCAATCCTAGAGATTTTTGCTAATTTTCAAAATTGGTAAAAAAGGTATTAAAAATGAGCATGTACATAGATAGTTCATAGATAATTTTATTCAATTACCAGTAACATGTAAAAACTAAAAACATTAACTTTGATACTATGCCTGTAATTTGTCTCGGAAAAATGTAATGAATAGGCATGGGGTTAAAGTAACCCAGGTACACTATGGATATAGTCGGTGTTGTTAGGGTTGAGTGAGTTAAAAGAATAAATGCAGTAAGCCACACATTTTTGCGTGGACAAGTGAATGGATGGCAACTATCAATAGGATTCTTTATAATGTCAGTTCATTCCACACTTTATTTCAATTGAAATTATATTGATAATTACTTCAACAAACGGTGAAGTCCATCATTCATGCACAAGTGTTTGTGTTTAAAGCCCTGCTCTGAATTTTAAAAAAAAATTAGGCCTCAGCACGAGTGCGGTGAGAGTGAGAGAATGTGTGCCAAGAGAATTTTTTAAGGATTTAAATTTGCATTACTAGTCTGGGACCCGAACAAGGAACAAGGAGTCCAAAGGCAAATGTCATACCCATTGTTGATAGTTTTCCTCGGATCCGCGGAAATCCGCGATTTTGGAGTCAGAGGATGTATTTCCTCCTTTTAAAAATTAACATTTCCCCCCCAATAAAACATACTGGCAGTGACAGACCAGATGTGTGGTGGAACATACAGTATACAGGTGCAGATTCCCACTTTCCAGAAATTAGTTAGAGTATCATTGATAGTTAATCATCTTAATTCTCTAAATGTTGAGGTTGGTGCAGTAAAAATGGGGCTTAAAGGCAATCTTTCATGATTTTCCTCCCTTTTCACTTTTTATCACCATCAGCACTGCATACCACAAGATCACAAAGTCATACAATGTATAGATTTGTTGATGAATGATAAAGGCTTTGGACCTTGATGATTTGAAACAGTCTGTTATTTCTGTAAAGCTTTTTTTTGTCTTGTTTTATTTACTTTGTATTTTGCAGATGTTACACAGTCTTATAAAATAAGATAAGATAAGATATACTTTATTCATCCAAAAACATGGAAATTCGTTTACAGACGTGGCATGCATGAAAATGTATAAAGACAAATTTGAGAATCTATGGCGACAATGTATACATATATAATATATGCAAATACACAAAAATGTAAAAATATACAACCAAGAACCAATAGCAACACTTTATATATTAATTTGATAAATTGAGATAGGCCATACCTCTGGCCTTTAGTCTGAACTTGTGTGTGTATATTTAAAAGATAGTATTGAATTTAAATCACAGTTGCTAGTTAAAAATTCGAACACCATGTGGCAAAAATGAAATAAGGTGACGTGTTGTCTTTGTTTTTATAGATATAAGGCGACGGCTCCTCATGGAGAACTTAATATATTTGTGAAGGGGGAGATCGCCATCCTTCATAACTTTCTCCATTTTACTTTGACTTATAAAACTCTATCTATAGGGTATATAAATAGTTGTCTTTGTTGAAACACAAGTCTTGTCAGATTTAGAACAAATCAGTAAGCTGTAAAATTGCAGTGGAATTTAGTCATGCTGTATGATAATTCTTTTCAAGATGTACAGAACTCATGTCATTATATCCAAATCTGAATCCATTGGTAAAATATGTATTTTCAAATGAAAGTTTCCACCGCTTTGAGTAAATGTGATAAATAAAAATGAATTTATATTATTATTATTATTATCGGCTTCAAAAAGAACAAAATACCGTATGTTATTGTAAATGAATTTTAAGCTTATATCACATAAAATTTGAGTTCAAATTCAAATACATGCCCTCATTGTGGAGAGTTGAGTTTTGTTTCTGAAGAAAACCCCCAAAATACCTCATTTATTTCCTCACTCTGTTTAGTTTAATTTTTTATTTTACTTTCATGTTCATTCCAATTCCAACAGAATACCAGATTGATTCGTTGGGATATACAGTAGAATTACTTTAAACAGAAATTTTGGGGACCTTCTAAACCATTTCGGTTTAAAGACATTTTGGTTTAAAGTAAGTTCCCGTGTTGCAATGTTTTTCAAGGGTAGTAACTATTTAAGGAATTTTATCATTTAAACGTATCATGGGTTTCCCGTAAATGGAGTTGTTGAATAAATGCCGTCTTCATAACCATTAATTTAAAAAAATAATTTTTTTTTTGTGTTTTAAAAATATTTTTGGGGGTTTTCGTTTTCAATTCAAAATTGTTGAAAGAGTTGAGTTCGGGATGCCGTGTAATTTACATATCTCCGTCTTGATCAACTTTTTTTTCATCGACTTCACATAGTATTTTGATTTTAAACTCCAACGTGGAAGCACAATGCTTTCTTTTAGACATCTTTTAGTAAAATGCTAAGCTAAAATAAGATCGAAAGTTCTTGTGCGATAATTGATAATGAATGATGCGCAGCTATTCAAGGTGAAGTGAAATGGAAATGAAAAGGCGTGTCAATGCTAAGCTGTCTACTACACACCCCTCTTTTGTTGAAAAGCCATTTCATTAGGTTCAAAGGCCTAATTACATAGAACCTCCCCCCTCCCCCCCCCCCTCTCACACACACATTTAAACAACGAAGTGGAAATGAAATGGCATTTCAATTGTAAGTTGTCTACCCCCCCCCCCTCCTTATTGTCGTGTTGAAAATCCAGTCAGTTCCAAAGCATCAACACACGAGCGAGAACATCTCGCTTGCGTTATTCTACACCCCAACTCCCCCTCTTTCCTCATTTTTCGCCTGTCAGTCACCCGCTGTCTTCCTTTTCCAGTCTGTGCGATTGTGGTGTTGGCCAAGCCCAAGTGCAGTGATTGAAGTGTTTGTCTCCCCCCCACCCCCCACCACCCATCACCCTCATCTTATACTTACGCTCTGTTTAATATCGCCAGGCATTATTACGTGTGGCCTCCTTCCCGAATTTTTGAAGAAAAATATAGAGAGAAAAAAGGAAGGGGCTCTCAAGTTGTTTCGGTTTAAAGAAAGTCCTGCTTAGAAGTATTTCGGTTCATCGTAAGAATTTGTACAAAGATAATGAAGAAACTCGTACAATTTATTAAATTCTTTGCGGTTTAAGGTATTTTTCGGTTCAGCTTCTTTCGGTTTAAAGTAATTTTACTGTATGTCTGATTTTTACCTTCCCCACGGGTGACAACAAACAAATTGCTTGTCTTGCCAGTTGTCTGGTCTATTTTAAATTGCAATTTAAATTTAAGCTAATGTATGTTTTGTGTGTGTGTTAAAAATAAAAATAACTAATAATGCTTTGGGTGGTATTGTAAACCTTGGAATTCCAATTCCATTGCAGCTCCCTTATGCCTTATCTCTACCCTACAGTTTCAAGGCCTTGTTCTTGAGGCGGTTTGGTTTCGCCCAGACTCTGGCTTTGGGCATTTTTGTGAGGGGAAATAGGATGTGAATGAGTGTTTTCACTGAGGGATTTTCTTCCCCCTCCCACTGTCACACATTAAATTATCTCATGAGTAACTGTGAAATAGCATTGAGGACCACCAAGAGAGTGACCTTCCATTGGCAATGATGTCATGCTGTCGTTTGTGTGACGTAATGTGGACCCAGGCTGGTCGCATGGATAAATTGCTGCTTGGATCTACTATTTGCAACAATTCCCTTTTGTCATCCTTTTCCTCAATAGTGATTGAGACGGACAGAGGCACAGAACGGTGAAACTGTCTTACTGTCCTTTTGTGTTGAGTACTGCCCTCATTTTAAGCACATACCTATCCTCAAAGTACAGGATTTGCGCTGCCTACTTAATTTCAAGAACTCCCTGAAAACTCTTTGATTTTGATGATTACCACATTGGTCTCCCTGAAAACCCCTTGGAATTTTATTTTAGCAGAAAACTTGAATTTTCTAAGAATTGGTGTTGGAACCCTGGAAATATTAGAATTAGATTTATATAACTTAGTTTCATTTTCATATATTTTGACTCCTAATTCTATTTTCAAGATCTAGTCTACCCTTACATTACAATAACCCCTGTGAGAGGTGGAAGGCTATATTATATGACTATGATGACTCATCACCTCAAAAAGGCTTCATAAAGGGATAATTTAGAACTTAGAGGCTGGAAATTGCATTTATGGTGAAAATGTCAGATAGTTGAGTGGGGAAAGAAGAAGGAGATAGTTGAGTTAATGGATTTATTGAGGTGGATGAATATTAGTATAATGTAGTCGAAAGGAAAAGATGTTACATTTTGATGATTCTAGGTTTTTGTTAACTTTTTTGGCTATGTGGTCTAGTGGTATGACACTCACTTTCGGATCGGAAGGTCCTGGGTTCGAGCCTCGCTCTCGGCACATAGTTGAGCCCTTGGAAAAGGCTCTTTACTCACATTCTCTCACCGTACTCAGGTGTACAATGAGTACCTGGCCGTTAACAGCATTGTCTTTGTCCGAAAAATTGTAATATCGCCTAACAGGCGTCATGTACATGTTAAATGTTGCTGTTGACCAGGGACCCCTTGTAAAGCGCTTTGAACATATTTAGTGGATATTGCGCTATATAAAAGCTCATTAATCTCATTTAACTTTTTGACCTGAAGCTCATCTCAACATAAAACCTGATCGAGGTGGTGGGTCTTGTTTTGTTATTTCATTTTCTATAGATATTAATTATGTAGTTTGGTAAAAGTAAAAGGACCACCAGATCTGAAAGTCAAAGACTTACATGTTTTATTTGAATATATTAAAATTGCACACATCTATCTAAGTTTTCTGTTTCATTTAATATTTTTTTATTTAAATCTCTGAATTAATATCAAAAGTCTTCAGTTATTAATGTTACTGTTGTTGACATTTTTTATTACAAGTTGCAATACACATTATATTCTCATCATTGTTATTTTGACTCTGAAAAATACTGGTTCTAGGTGGGGATCCTGACCTCCCATATTGGGCAGGGAGGTACATGCTGTGTCTTCTATCCCCCCATACCCGTTTTCCAATTGTTTCCTGTCTTGTCTTGGAATGAGATTACTTAGTTTTGTTCCCATATTGGGCAGGGAGGTACATGCTGTCTCTTCTATCCCCCCATACCCGTTTTCCAATTGTTTCCTGTCTTGTCTTGGAATGAGATTACTTAGTTTTGTCCTGATCCTTGCCAGAGTTCCTTGGCTGGGAGGGAAACAGTTGAATGTATAGTTATAGTTTTGGGAGATGATATTTTTTTCCTTGTAAATCATCTCTAGCTCTGTTCTGCATTGTATTATGTTTAGTTTACATATTATATTATATGATTGGTAAACATTTGAGTGTATTCCTCTTAGTTGGGACCTGTGCTTGTGTCTGGATGAGACTTTTAGGTGATCTCAAACTAAGTACTTTGACGGTGTGCTCTTGGAATCTACATCAATTTCCTATTTGAACCAATTCCCCTTTGTCTTACCTATTCACTTGTGCTCTAATTGTAATTCTTGAACTTTTTACTATCCCATTTTCTTCCTTTTTACTGGCGCTGATATGACCTTAATGTGTTGCAAGCGCCGTAAAACCCTTAAAAACATAAAAACAAAACATTTGATTATACGCAATTTTATTAGTAGTAATAAACAGTAGTGCGGCTATGCGGTCTTGTGGTATGACACTCGCTTCCAGCTTTCGGATCAGAAGGTCCTGGGTTCGAGTCTCACTCGGCGTATAGTTGAGTCCTTGGAAAAGGCTCTTTACTCACATTCTCTCATCGTACTCAGGTGTAAAATGAGTACCTGATCGTTTACAACGTCTCTGAAAAAAAAAATTGTAATATCGCCTAACAGACATCATGTCTCGTTCTACGTGTTACGTGTTTCTGTTGGTCAGGGACCCTTGGAGCATGTTTATTGAATATTGCCCTATATAAAAGCTCTATATTTTTTTAGTCACAGCCCAGTAGCCTGCCTTTTTGAGTGACAACATTGCAGGGCTATATTAGCCGAAGTAGGTTATTAGGTGAAGACATGGGTGTGGAGGATTAGAGTGTTGAACGCAACATACAGTGTAGAATGGATATATCGACAACGGTTATATCGACATGACACCTAATTCCAGTTTTATTTTCCTCTCTATATACATGTATACTACATTAGTAAATATAGACCGCCTATTTCGACCAAAATAAAAATAAAAATAAAAATTATAATAATCAAAATTACCACAAGACGGTTATATACATTATGAAAATTATGTCTGCTTTGGTGCGTAATAGGTTTTTAAAAATTATATAATATTTGCAGATAACGTATAATATGGCATTAAAATTAAAGATGTAAATCGATACAATGAATATATTAATATTAGTAGTATCATGAAAAGGTTGTATATAATATATTAACCAGTTAACTTCTGTTCTCTGGAGAAAAAAAAACATATTAAAAAATTTGGTCCTTCAAAAATCGACCGATTTAAACGACCCTCATCTTGGCAAAACCTCTTGAACTTTGCACGGCACATAACTGGTTAATATTTCATATTCGAAAAGGTTTTAGTTTATGAGTTGTGATCATAATCATAGTTATGACGTAAAAGGTTGTTATTATTTATGTTAAAACTGGAAGGCATTATGATGATGAACATGAAGACATGGTACATATGTTGTAAATTTGACGCTTGAACATGCCTGATATTGATGTTTATTTTTAGTCATGTCCGGTACATTATTATCTTGACTGTGACATGTAAGATTCATTACAACCAAAAAATAAAAATAATTTTTTTTTAAAATTCACTTTATTCATCCCATAGTGGAAATTTTGTCTCTAGAGCTTATTCCAAGGGAAGACTAGAATAATCAAGGCGTCAGCCGCAGTGCAGCGCCGCAAACTGAGGAGGTGACTTGCTCAAGGCAAAGGTCACACACAATCTAGCGGGTATTCGAACTCGGTGCCTTTCGGGTACGAGTACGAGGCAAAGACCGTACCGCTGACTGGGTGGGGTTCCTTCCTCCATAGTGGGCAGGGAGGTACTTGCTGTGTCTTCTATCCCTCTGTACCTGCTGGGTGGGGTTCCCTACCTCCACAGTGGGCAGGGAGGTACTTGCTGTGTCTTCTATCCCTCTGTACCTGCTGGGTGGGGTTCCCTACCTCCACAGTGGGCAGGGAGGTACTTACCGTGTCTTCTATCCCCTTATATCTATTTTCCAACATGCTTTCTGTCTTTGTCTTGGTAGGAGATTGCTTGGTTTTGTCCCGACCCTGGCCTGAGGAGTCCTTGGCTGACTGGGAGGGAAACAGTCAAATGCATAGTTATTGTTTTGGGAGATGATATTTTTTTCCTTGTAAATCATCTCTCTGTTATGTATTATTATATTTGTTATTTTTAATGAATAATGAAATGTAAGCATTTGAGTGCATTCCTCTCTGTTGGATTTTGTGCTTGTGTCTGGATGAGACTTATAGGTGATCTCAAACTAAGTACATTGATGGTTTGCTCTTGGAATCTGCATCTGATCCCTATTTGTTCCCAGTTCCCCTTTGTCTTACTTTCTCTTGGGTGCTTTAATTGTAATTCTAGAACTTTTTACTATCCCATTTTCTTTCTTTTTACTGGCGCTGATATAACCTAAATGTGTTGCAAGCACCGTAAAACCCTTAAAAACTTTAAAAACTTTAAACCGTCACGCTTAGCCACGCTAACCCCAAACCATACATGCCACTGCATTATTTCATATTTTCTGAAATATACAATGAAGACATGATTCTTCCCCCCCCCCCCTCTCTCTCTCTCTCTCTCTCTCTCGGTTAAAGCGAAATTGGCAAAACCATCCCTCTCTCTTTTTTTTCTATTTTTCTCCATTCTCTGTCTCTCCCTGTGTGTATAATATGTGTGTGTGTCTGTATTGTGTGAGTATTTGTTTGTGAGAGGAATTTCCCGTAAGGCAAATGTTGCCCCCCCCCCAACACACACACACACACACGCGCGCGCACGCGCTAGGGGGTTCCTGACCTCCCATAGTGGACAGGGAGGCACACCTACTGTGTCTTCTACTCTCCTATATATGTTTTCCAACATGCTTTCTGTCTTTGTCTTGGAATAAAATCTCTCGATTTTGTCCTGGCCCTAGCCGGATATTGGGTAGGGTTCCTGGCCTCCCATAGTGGGCAGGGTGGCAATTACTGTGTCTTCTATCCCCTTATCTTATATCTGTTTTCCCATTTGCTTTCTGGCTTTGTCTTGGAATGAGATTACTTGGTTTTGCCCTGGCCCTGGCCGTAGTGCTTGGCTGGGAGGGAAACAGTCAAATGCATAGTTATTGTTTTGGGAGATGATATTTTTTCCCCTTGTATTGTAAATCATCTCTCTGTTATGTGTTGTTATATTTGTTACTTTGAATGTAAGCATTTGAGTGTATTCCTCTTAGTGGGATCTTGTGTTGGTGTCTGGGTGAGACATTTAAGGTGATCTCAAACTAAGTACATTGATGGTGTACTCTTGGAATCTGAACCTGTTCCCTTTTTGAACCACTCCCCTTTCTGTTACTTTACGCGCTGTAAAACCTTTAAAACAATAAAAACAACACATATGTTGATATATGATTGCTCATGGAATATTCTGTTCCATATTTGAATCAGTCCCCTTTGTCTTACGTTTTTGTTGTTGACGCTTTTAAATTCAGATCTACCACTTTTCCCCCTATCAACTTCCTTTTTACTGATGCTGAGATTACCTAAAAATGTTGCAAGCGAGATAATGATGATGGATGATGATGATGGATGATGATGATGATGATGATGATGATGATGATGATGATGATGATGATGATGATGATGATGGTGATAGTAAGTAAACTAACAATATAAACAAAAAACGTGAACTTTTAGTTTTATACAGGGCTATAGATAGTATGCGCTTGGCTAAGAAGCTCATAACATTGCCATCCGGAAGTATAACGGACCAACACACAAAACTGTGTTTATACATGAACGTTTATAGTCGGGTTAATACAGTTCAGTGAGCATTACTCATAAACGCGGATGGCAAAAAACAATAACAAAGACCCGAGTAACGTCATCTTCGAACTATCTATATCCACAAAAGTGATCAGGACATTCTACGAGGAATCTCAAACCAACAGCAACGCTTAACTCACTCAATCCTAGAAATTTTTGCTACTTTTCAAAACTGTAAAAAATGTATTAAAAATGTACGTCTAGATAGTTTTATTCAACTACCAGTAACATGCAAAAACTAGAAACATTAGCTTTGATACTATGCCTATAATTGGTCTCATAAAAAGGTAATAATGGGGTAAAAGTAACCCCGGGTAAACTACGGATATAATCGGTTTTAGGGTTGAGTGAGTTAACATTCTAGATGAAACATGACGCCTGCAGGGCACTGCAAACTACATTATATTTTCTACACAGAGAGAACGCTGCTTTCACTTTCAATCAGATACTCATTCTACACTTGAGTAAGATGAGAGAATATGAGTAAAGAGCACTCGCCTTCGCACTGTTATAGCGGGACTCGAAGTCTTTATCTGTAGTTCAGAAGTTGATTCTCATGCCATTAGACCCCAAAGCCGATTTTGTCTCCTTATTTCTGGATCTTCCACCTTTTTACGATCTGACGCTGAAAAGACTCGCGCTGAAAATGACACAAAATGGTCACAAGTGCTTTGAAAGTGTTAGATGTTCCAAGTGGTGAAAGTAATTAATAATGAAAATGATAATGTAATGAAAATAATAATAATAATAATAATAATAATAATAATAATAATAATAATAATAATAATAATAATAATAATAATAATAATAATAATAATAATAATAATAATAATAATAATAATAATAATAATAATAATGATGATGATGATGATGATGGTGGTGGTGGTGGCGGCGGCGGTGGTGGTGGTGGTGGTGATGATGATGATGATGATGATGATGATGATGATGATGATGATGATGATGATGTAAATGATGATAATGGTGGTGGTGGTGGTGATGATGATGTGGTTGTCTACTAATAATAATAATAAAAAAAACTTGAGCTTTTATATAGAGCAATATCCACTAAACGTGCCTTAAAGCCTTAAAGCGCTTTACAAGGGGTCCCTGGTCAACAGCAACACATAACATGTAGGACGAGACATGACGCCTGTCAGGCGATATTACAAATTTTTGGGACAGAGACAACGCTGTTAACGGCCAGGTACTCATTTTACACACCTGAGTACGGTGAGAGAATGTGAGTAAAGAGCCTTCTCCAAGGACTCAACTATGCGCCGAGCGAGGCTCGAACCCAGGATCTTCCGATCCGAAAGCGAGTGTCATACCACTAGACCACGTCGCCGCACAAGGCGGGCTAATTTATAATTCAACCACTATAATTAGAAAAGCGAATTTATATTTTAACCACTCCATTCATGAGTTCCGGCTAAACGTAAACAAAACAATTCAGCGTGTTGGCGTTGGCGAGGTTTGGATTCTGGGCTGCCGGTTTACTGTTTGAGTGGACTTTGTAAACCTATCTTACCGGACATTCAGTGACCCCAAGATGCAGCGAATAGTGTAAGAATCGTGGTAACAGAAAGTACACATCAATACCAAATAACTTTATCACTTAAACTTAAATGAAACTCGGGAGGCCTTCCGTTCTGAACTGAAAGCTCACGACTCACCCAGTGTTTTTTATATTTTATTAAAAAAAAAAAAAATTGTTCTAGTAGGGGGTTTGGGAGGGGGAAACAAAACGAAAATGTGCCCCCCCCCTCCCAAACCCCCTACTAGAACATTATAAAAAACATAAATACTGGACTGGGGATGTGGGAGTATCTAGGAGCTTTCGGAAGGCCTCCTTCCGAAAATTCAGTTTTCAAAGTTTAAGTTTCAGTTTAAAATTTAAAAAAAAATGGACAGATTTAAATCATCCCATTGCATTGACAAAACCGTTTGAATTTTGTCTCTGGTTTATAGAGAAACAGAATTTTTATAGGAAGGAATCAGTCTGACTGAAACTGGGCTCCTGCTGACTGAAAAACGAAATGGGATTCCCCTGCCTGAAACACTGTGACGTCACTAGTCACCTAGGCTAGGAGCCGGCACTGGTTAATTATGAAAACAAACTTTGTCATTGATAGCACAAACATCGATGTCCAAACAACATGACAGGCAATGATCCTGAAATAAAACATGAGAATATGGGTTGTGTGCCATCTTTTTTTTGTAAAACTTTATTTTGTAGAATTTTAATAATAGAGTAATTGTCGCATTGGGGTCTGTTATCAACTTTCCTGAATCGTCCTCTGCTATGGGGTTCTTGAGTGGTTTTTTGTTCAAAAGCCAGACCACTTTTTATGCATCGCTCAGCTATTGTTACACCAGTCGATTCAATCAAGCGATTTGGACTGTGGCATCGATTTTAAAATCTGCCTCAGAGAGGAACAAATAGTCGGAACCAATCCAAAAAATAAATAAATTATAAATGAGTTGCTAGTCGGAACCCGTTTAGCAAAACCCCCTCCTCTCTATCATTCTTTATGAATTTCCCAAACTCCTTCCTCTTTTTTCACTATTTGGCAAGCCAATCCAATGTTCCTTCCCAGACTCAGGCTGAAAAAGCAAGATATCAAGGAAAGCAGACAAAATGACCCAAGTTTGCAATATTTTTAAATCAAATTTTTTTATTGTGTTTAAAAATTTGATTTATTTCACATTTAATTCTTTATTGTTGAATTTGAATGAATCATGATCATGTGATTTTTATCTAATTTCATATACACAGAAAGCCAAAGACCCAGAGAGGTCAGAGATATCTTGAGAAGAAGGAGCCCAAAATATTTGAAAATACGAAGCACACACTGTTTTTTAAAGGAGGAAACACAAGCCAGACAGTGACACAAGTCTTAAAAGAATGGGTATGTAACAGCTATTTACTTACTTACTTACTTATCCGAACCAGCGACCACCTGAGCTCTAGCCCTTCGGTCTTGTGCCATGACGTCGAAGTTAGACGTCTTTTGTAGTTGTTCCAGGTGACTATAAAGTGTGTTACTGATGCTTGGAGTAACAGCTATTTCTGATCTAACTGTTGGATCTTTATGGAACAATTGTTTCCTTCTCTCACTAAACATTACATAAATGTCTACAGCGTTATATGACAGTTTCTCATGGAATCCTCAAGGAGAATGAAGAAGGAGAAATAGTTTGCATTGGAGCACATTTTAGGAACACATAGAAACAAGTCTCCACTTAGTGTAGAAGACAATCCAGGCCAGGGAAGAGCCAAATGGCAAAGCATCATCAATTGCCTATTTTCAGGTTGGGTTTAAGGGCTTAAGTCACTGATCTCATACACTCCAGCACGGTTTCCTCGAATTGATGTGAATGCCCCAAATATTGTCCTTATTATTCTTTGTTGTCATTCCATCCCTTTAACAGTTTCCTCGAACTAATTTCGCCCATCCAATGTAAAATAATTAATTAATTAAAGGGTCTTTTAAAAAAAATATGCCTGGTGATTTCGACTACTGATGACTTTTTGTGATATTGACAGTTACTTATATGAGTGTTTTGTGTGCACTTATCTACACTGCATTTGTCTGTATGCAGTATTATACACAGCCATTCACACATTCCATCACTATTTCACATAAAAGAACCTCTTGGTTTATTCTCATCAGTTCGCTTTAGTTCCAATTCCAATGCCACGCACCATGATGTGTTACTACGAAGGGAAGACTGAAATAACCCAGGTGTCAGCGTAGCACAGCGCTGCAAATTGAGCTAGGGAGAGGTAGCTTGCTGAAGGCCACATAACACATTAAATTAAATTAAATTGAGGTTTTTTATATACCGCAATATCCACTAAATGTGCTCAAAGCGCTTTACAAGGGGTCCCTGGTCAACAGCAACATTTAACATGTAGGACGGGACATAACGCCTATTATTACAATTTTTCGGACAAAGACAACACTGTTAACGGCCAGGTACTCATTTTACACCTGAGCACGGTGAGAGAATGTGAGTAAAGAGTCTTTTCCAAGGACTCAACTATGCGCCGAGCACGAGTCTCAAACCCAGGACCTTCCGATCCGAAAGCGAGTGTCATACCACAAGACCACATAGCCGCACACAGTGGACATTCGAACTAGGTATCTGTCAGGTACAAAGCAAAGACCGTACAGCTGAGTCACAACCCCCCCCCCCCCTCCCTATCAAATGTCATGGCAATGTATGGTTTCCTCGAAGAACATTTTTGCATGTCCCGAGGAGTTCGAGGAAACCGTGCTGGAAGTGTAGGTTTCGCATCAGATTCAATATCCATTTGTTTTAGTGATGATAAATGATTGTTAAGAATATTAGGAATTCCCTTTATTTATTTATTTATTTATTTATTTATTTATTTATTTATTTATTTATTTATTTATTTATTTATTTTTTTATTTATTTATTTATTTATTTATTTATTTATTTATTTATTTATTTATAACTTATTTTGCTTTCATCCATTACCTCTTTTTTAAAATCTTATAACTCTCTTTATCTTTTTTTGCAGTATATTTTAAAGAAGCCTGATGCCACCATATTCAGCAAGTAAGCAATTACATATTTCTGCTATATTTTGTTATTTTATCTGTGCTTTAAATCACATTCAGATTGGAGCAGGCACTTTTGTTGATAATAACAAGAAATGAAGTGAGTAGGAAAGTGCCAGAAGACAGTATAGGATAAAATAGGTTCGAGCCCCCATCGCAGCTGTGAAATTTTTATTCTCTATTGTCTTCTGGTGCTTTCCTACTCTCTTCATTTCTTGCTTTAATAAAAATCAAAACAACTTTGTTGTCAGTCAATTAATAAGTCGATTTTTGACTATTAAAACATTGGCTTTGTGACACACCCTCAAGCCTGTTCAAACATAACTGGTTGTTTTCAAACATTTGAATAAAGCAAAGTGATATCACTCTGCTTTTCATTTTTGTTTCTTGACCGTTAGTTGTGTGATTAGTTCTCACTAGATTCTCTCAATCAGACCATAAATGTTACAGAAAACACATAGATTTCTTTTAGATGGTACTCTTGGTCAGGTTTATATTTTACTCAAATGCATTCTGATACGCAAACGCATCGATGGTTATACTGTGTAGCTTGATTAGATTAGCACTAAGTGCCATTTGTTTAGATTTGGATGACTGTTCCCTTCCACTCACTAAGTGTCTTTAATGGATGGGCTTTGTTATGAATTTAAGACTTTGAGGATAATTTTACCTTTAAGTTCAAATCGTGAAGGGCTCCTCCAAAATTATGCTTATTTCAGGTCATCAACATCTGATCTTTAAGTCCCATGTTCGGGTGATGCAGAGTTGAGTCCCTGGAAAAGGCTCTTTACTCACATTCTCTCACCTTAATTTGGTGTAAATTGAGTATCTGATCAGTAATAGCATTGTGCCTTACAAAAATAGATTGAAATAGTGTCTTTCGGGCATTATGTCTCATTCTCCACGTTAAGGGTTGTTGTTGGCTTGAGACCTCTTGTTAGGTTTTTTGAGTACACTGAATGAATTTTGAGTTATATAAAAGCTCACCCTTTCTTTCTTTTTTTTTTTTTTGGTAACAAGAAAGCATGTTTCTGCAAGAAGGTCATTGCTGTGCTCCAAAAAACAACTGTACCAATGACGGATATTAATAATGAACGAAGCGTTTTCATAACTTGCTTATTTGTTTCTGATATTTTTCTTCGATTGATTATTGCTTGACTCCTATAAATTTATCATCTTCCTTGTACAATTAGATGAGCTTAATGTGCTGCAAGAGCTGTAACAATCAGAGATACAAAGAAGTAATTGGATTAATTGAAGTGAGTTAATGGATACCAAAAAAACCCCAGATGAATGACCAATATTGATGATCAAAAGAATATAATGTAAAGGAATTTTACTTGTAAAGCTTCTCAAAGCACCAAGGATGGATACTGGCACTGTATAACTAATTTTTACATCCGATATGAGTTTAGGGGCAGCGTGGCTCAGCGGTACGGTCTTTGCTTCGTACCCAAAAGGTAACGAGTTCGATCACCGGCCGCTGCGCTGTGTGGCCTTGAGCAAGTCACCTAGCCCTAGATCACTTTGCGGCGCTGCACTGCGGCTGGCGCCCAGGTTATTCCAGTCTTCCCTTGAATAGATCCTAAAGACAAATTTCCCCTTGGGGATGAATAAAGGGAATTTTATTTTTATTTTATTTTATGTGTATATAAATTAAGTTGTCTCTCCTCATCTTTATCCAACAGGAAAAATGTAACAAGGCCATTTGATGATCAGTCTTCAGTGGTATGTAAAACCATTTTTAAAATAATTATGTCTGTCATCATCGAGTAATCTGTAAATTAATATTCCATGCATTAATTATCCATTTTCAGTTTCAAACCACTTGACTGCTCAGTTAAAATTTTGAAGTGTATAAGAATTAGTGCTTAACATTGCAGTCTTGATAACAAATAAGAATTTTTAACAAATATATGTAGCAGATAGCAATTGTGGACTTATTGTAATGGAGAATCTTTTATATTTGTTTTTGAGAGGTTTTCATTATTATTACAGTATTGTATAGTTCACATGTGCTTTTTTTGTTTTTGTTTCATGGTTATTGTTTTTTAAATTTTATTTTATTTTTTTTCTTTGGAGAGGTGTGACGTCTGTGTTGATTGAGTGATTTTTAAGATTTATATATTTCAATTCTTCCCTCTATCAACAGGAATTCTTTGCCGGAAAAACAGACAGTTCTTTATTTATGTTTGGGTCCCATAACAAAAAGAGGCCTAATAATATTGTCATGGGTCAGTTTTTCTAACATTACCTTTTTGTTTATAATCAAGATAATAACTTTACTGTTGTGAACTATTTAAACTTGATGAATAAATTAGAGAAGGTTATTCAAGGTTATTTTAACATTGCAGAAGCTATAATAACATTCGTTAAAAGGCATGAAAATTTGGAATCACATAGATCAATGAATAACATAAACAAAAAAAAAAATCTAAGAAACATTTATTTTATATGACAAAATCAGTGATGTGACCTCCCGTAGAGAGACACTCTCATGCATGCATTGCAAAATCTTGTTCACAAGGACTTAACATTGTTCACATGGGTTTTGTCTCACAAGAGGTTCACTATTTTGTTGGTTAGAGAAAGCAAAACATTTTGGTCATGTGCTATGGCTCTTGTTTTGTGACATACAGGTCTCTGGTTCAGACCCTTTTATGGGTGGGGCCAAGTTGAGTCCTCAGAAAAGGCTTTTTACTCTTATTCTCTCACCTTATTTAAATATAAAATAAAAACCTGGTTGATAGCAGTGTTTCTGTGGGAAAATTTTGTAATAATGCCGTACAGATTTCATTTCTTGTCCCACATGTTTAGTGGTCATGTTGGTTTAGGACCCTTTGTAAGCTGTTTTTGAGCACACTAAGTAGATATTGGGCTATATAATAAGAAGCTTAAGAAATTCTGGTCACAGAATATCGTCCAAGAGTTCCCAAATATATAAGTGTAGTGGGTTTGAGTATGGTCTGGCAAAATTAGGCACAGACACAAGGTATTGTGAAAAAAGAACTATAATTGCTTCAAAAAGTGAACAAATACTTTACTCGAAATGTTTTGGTTGCTAAATGTAAAATCCAGATCCACATGTAGAAAGGGTCTCTACATGCCCAGTCTGGACAAATGTTGGTGGAAAATGAGAAAGCAATCATAGAAATTGTTAGTAAAATGAAACATTTCTGTTTCATATTGAATGTTCATATTATTTATTTATTACTTGTTCTTTCACAGGCCGTTTATATAATGGAAATGTTTTAGATATGGCTGAGTTTGGTGTGGAAAAGTTTGTTTCCATGGATGACTTTAAGGTGAGTTGTTTAAAATATGTATATATTTGTATGTGTGGTGTGTATAAATCTATAACTATTTGAGGGTATGCATAGATGGCAATGTGATTTGTAGCTTTATGGTTAATTTGGCATGGACATATTCATTATTTATTAGCAATAAGCAATGTTGACAGATTAGTTGAGTTTTTTATATTACAAATACAATAGGTTGATATGTTATTTAATTAGTGCAATGCATCATGAGTTCTAATTAGTCCATGTTCCAAACATTTTTAAATTCTGATTTTCCCAACATCATTGTGGTTGTTTTATGCAGCATACCATGTAAATTATTTATCCCTATCCTTTTTCTAATCATGAGGTTATATTATATGTGCACAATTTTGCTTCTAAAAGATGTGCAAAGCTATTAAACTGAAAAATTTATATTTCGTTGAATTCAGCCAATTGTCATTAAGATTCCTTTTAAAAAAATTTTTTGATGCTTATTAATTCTCGAGCCAAATTCTCCTATGTGGGGTAAAATCACATGTAAGAGACGTATAGAGTATAATGGACGGTTGTTTAGTTTGAGATTTACCCAAGATTGAAAAGAAACAGTGTTGTGGTATTGATTACAAATGACCAATCTAATTAGGAGTGAGAGCCATACACCACATTTGCTTCAAAATTTGGTCAACTCTTGAGATGCCAACTGCCAGGAAATTGCAGGAATGTTTAACATTGCATACAGGCATCAGTGCAAAATATAGTACAGAACCATTACCTTTAGTAATATCCTCAATTCTTACTCTTTTTAGGCTAGCACTCACTTTATTTCCATCTTAATCTATAATCATTGATTCTATGTAGGAAACAAAACCAAGATTTGGGACAAAGCCATGCATTGTGTTCTCCGGTGAAATGTTTGAGGAAACTGAAGAAAACAGACGAGTAAAAAACCTTCTAATTGGTAAGTTTGTCTTCTTGCAGAACTGAAATGCTATAGAAGAAGCCTTAAAGAGTGGGTTCTTTGAGCTCAGTTTCCAATTCAACTGATTGTGGTTGATTAATTATTTTATACAAGATTTTTAAAAAATCAGCACAATCTCTCCTCTCTCTCTCTCTCTCTCTCTCTCTCTCTCTCTCTCTCTCTCTCTCTCTCTCTCTCTCTCTCTCTCTCTCTCTCTCTCTCTCTCTCTCTCTCTCTCTCTCTCTTTCTTTCTTTCTTTCTTTTTATCCAACCATCTTTTTCTTTAAAGCCAGATTCAGATTTTTAAAACAACATTTAAAGGAATGTTAGTGGAAAAGGTTGTTAACTATTCATTATTGAATTTCTCTCTCTTTTTTTTTTTTACTTTAGCATGTTTTCATTTCCACTTCTTTGGATTGGTTTTTTTTTTTTTTTCTCAATAAATCTACTGAGCTCTGTGTTGTATATGACTTATAATTTCATAAACTTTATCTCACTCTTCCAGATTTTTTCAGAGGCCCAAATGTTGAAAGCATTTGCTTGTCGGGCTTAGAGCATGTCATCACAGTCCATGGGGATAAAGGAATGATTTACGTTCGTGGTTACAGGTGATTATTGCATGTTATGGGAAATATTTGGGCTTTTTCAAATAAATGTCTAATGATGCAGGAAAATTATTCACACTCACTCACTCACTCACTCACTCACTCATTCCCATGACTGGATGGTTGTCGTGGAAACTTGTAAGATGCAGACTTCACAACTTTGCGCCACTCTGATCAATAAGCCAGCATTGCCATTGGTTGACATCAATCGGCAGGTCCTAGTTATTTAGTTACTGAGGTCAGAACTTATTTCATATTTGATTTCCCTTCCCCTCTTTTATTTTTTTTCCTCGTTGTCATGGAATAGTATGGTTAAATTTGAGGGGTGAAAATTATTGAACTTGTTTTCTCCCTGTCACTATTAAACTATTAATGTTTGCAGTTCTTTATTGGCCACTTGTCTCCGGTGGCATGTTATCACAATCATTCATTCATTCATCCCATGATCTGATGATCGTCTGGGGGATACACGGGATGCAGCTCTCACGACTTTCCGCCATTCTTCTCTATTGTTGGCCTGCTCCAAGAGTTCTTCCATCTTCATTCCTGTCCATTCCTTGATATTGTCCATCCAAACTTTCCTTTGTCTTCCTCTTCTTCTTCCTCCTTCAAGGGTACCCTCCATCACTGTTCTGCACAAACCTTCATGCTTCACATTGTGGCCAAACCATGAGTTTCCTCCTCCTAACTGTGGTGATGAGGGGTTCCTGTCGTCCTGCACGAACTTGCACTTCTTCCAGTTCGTCTTTATTGGTTCTGTGTTCTGCTTACGGCACCCATAGGAGTTTAAGATAACTTTTCATCTCAAAAGCAGAGATTTTGTGCTCTAATTCCGCAGTTATTATCATTATAATAGTCACAGTATAACTATTGATTAACTTTATTGGACTTTTTGTTGTCGTTTTTTAAAATTAATTTTTTTATTTTAATGATTTGATTTGATTTTTTTTCTTCTCGTTTTGTGGGTACCAAATTCAGTGATTACAGTTTTTAATACTATTTCATTGTTGTTGCAATGCAGGGTTTTAATGAAGAAGTCTGGTTCAAGGGTACCAAGAGTAGAGTTGGAGCCATTTGGTCCGTCCATGGATTTAACTCCCAGAAGGACACACCTTGCTTCTGATGATGCCTTCAAAAGAGCTCTCAAAAAGCCCACGGAAGCCAAAGTACGTGTATTACTATATTGTTAAAAACATGTTCTGATTATAACAATTTTACAAAGTTATATAGAAACATTTCCACTGTTTCCACAGATTTTATCTTATGTTTAAAAAAAAAATCATGAATGTGAAAATGTAAGACTCGTCTGCAAAAATAAAAGAGAAGAGATGTGTATAATTCATGAAACATACATCAAAAAGAAAAAGATGCAGCCTTTCTCAAGTGGAAATCAAACTAAACTTTCTGATTGTCAGAAAGATAACTTATTACTACCTCTCCTACAGAGCAATTCACATGTTTGATGCATGAATAGTACCAAAAATATCTTTTCTTTTAAAAAAACAAACTTTTTTTCACTTTTCACCCAGGCTTTTATCAAAATCGTTTTGCCTTATGTCACAGAAAATCATAACTCTCGTGAGGATGATCAATATGGCTTCTTCTGATTTTTAGTCATTTCTAAAAGAAAAAGATAATGAATTCATTTTAAAATAAAAGCTCTCTTCTTCCTCTTCGCTATTGGAGATTTGGGTTTGGCAGTCACCTTATCAATGCCAGAAGCTTTGTTGTTGTTGTCAGTTTACTGTCTGCCATTTTCGTTCCTGATAATAAGAGGGTGAGGTTGCATTGCACTGTGACCTTAAGGTTCAAGGATCAATCCTTTCTTCAAACACTTCTGTTTTGGGGGGGTGGGGGTTTCATCGGGCAAGACTATTTTAATTACCTTGACAACAATTCCTGTTTACATCAAAATTGAAATTGAGCTTTTATATAGTGCAATATCCACTAAACATGCTAAAAGCGCTTTACACGGGGTCCCTGACCAACAGCAACACTTAATATTTAGGACAAGACATAACGCCTGTTAGGCGAAATAAAACAATTTTCGGACAGAGACAGCGCTGTAAACGGCCAGGTACTCATGTTACACCCGAGTACAGTGAGATAATGTGAGTAAAGAGCCTTTTCCAAGGACTCAACTATGCGCCGAGCGAGGCTCGAACCCATGACCTTCTGATCCGAAAGCGAATGTCATACCACAAGTCCACATAGCCGCACAGACATTTGTGTGATGGTTGTCTATAATATTTCTTTATTGAATGCCTGGGCAACAGCATCATAGAATGCCACAAGGAAAGGTGTCATTTTTTGATAACAAATAATAACGAAACACATCTCTATTGAAGAGGATTTACATTTTACAATTGTACAGTGGTGCCAACCTTACGTAAAAAAATGCGTATTTTTACGCATTTTCATTCATTGTACACATTTTTCTGAAGATTGTACGCATAATTAAATTTCTATTATTTAAGCATTTTTAGCATTCATACACTTTTTTGGTGTCCTTAAACACTATCTGTTTCTTGACCCATCAGAATTATATATGGATCTGGAAGTTGATACTATTTATCATATATAAAATGTAAGCTTATTCATTCTTTCAAATATTGATTATATCATTTCTTGTATGGTCTAATTGCCCATTGTCAGATTTAGTGCTAGTTATCGATTTTTTTCCGAATTGTACGCATTTTTTCAAAATCTTACTCATTTTGGCTCTCCATTGTACACATTTACATGGGCAAGGGTTGGCAGCACTGATTGTACATATTTCAGATCACTTGGTATAGGGCACTTACCCTGAAAAAGTTAATGACATGCCTATAGTGGAACATGGCTTTTAAAAATCTAAGTTTATAGAAATAAATATCAATTTTTTCATTAGTTTTGATTATAAAAAAGACTGATCATCAGAATTTTCAAATTAGATTGTAATGATCTCAAAAACTTTATTTTTGTAAATTTCAGCCCAAGAAGAAAAAGAATATATCAAGAGATACACTGGGAAACAGACTTGGACGTGTTCATATGAAAACTCAAAACTTTGATAGTCTGCAAGCTCGGAAATTGAAAGGTTTGAAAAAGCGAAAGATGCCTCGCTCTGATCAGCCAAACAAAGCAAGTGGTGCAAAGAAGCCCAGGAAAAAATAAAATTGAAATAGCTGAGTTTTTGTACATACGATTAGGGAGGGAGGGAGGGGGAGGGAGAATATTCACGATGCTTGAGAAATAAATATTTGTATACAAAGCTCTAATGTATTTATTTTGTTTATTTGTTTCACTGCCTGATGTTTTTTTTTATTCTGACCTACAGTTCAAGTCAAGCTGTGGGCAGCACAAAGTTGAATATTTGGAGTGGGCTCTTTTCTCACATCCTCTCACTGTCCTGAGATGGGAAACGAGTAGCTGACCAGTAACAGCATTGTATCTGTCCTGAAAAAAATTAGCATAGGACCCCTTGTAAAAGTGCATTGAGCTCATTTTAGTGGATATTGTGCTTTATGAAAACTCACATTTTTTAATATTATATTGAGAAAGATGAGATGTGAGCATGGATGTTTATATTCAAGATGTTTGTTTTCAGAATGGGTTTACAGTACATGAGGCACTTTGAGTGCTTTCCAACCATTGAAAGCCTGTAGTAGTAGCCAATGAAAATGAATGAACAGCTGACCAATATTTGACCACTTTAGGCCAATTGACAGGTGTTTTCAAGGGTCCACTAGTTGGTCAACTGCCGTTTCGCGAGCAAGAGTCGCAAAGGTCGACCAGCTAGTGAATGAAAATGTTCCCCACCACGAAACACGGCCCAGTTGTGAGATACTGTGCTACTAACACATAATTACTTCTTATCGCAGATCATGCACATGAATACAAAACCAAACTACAGTGTCCACTCCTACTTCTACCAAGTTGAAGAGAAAAGCGCTGATTAATAATAATAATAATAATAATAATAATAATATATCTTTATTGTCCCCAAAAAAGTGGCAATTTGTCATTTGGTTACACATTTATAACAATACAATATTGACATAGACACACTCACACAAGATGCACACTAGTAGCATAGTAGTTATCGTTAAAAAATTAAAAAAAAAATTAAACAGCATCAACAACAACACTATCATCATCGTCATCACCATCATCATCATCATCATATTATAATACCTTTGGCAGGGGAGCTAGTGAATGCTTGTGCAACTTGCACTGCCACCTCATAACTTGACCACAATAATCAAGAACTGAGACAAAGTCGAATAACATGGGTTTGAACCACATAGAAAAAAAAGAAGCAGCGGCTGCTGACAAATGCTGATGTGATTCAAGCAGCGTCGAGCGATCAACACTCTCATGTTGTGGTTTATCATTATTATAGACCAGGCAAAGTTAGGTGTAGACAAGCTGGGAGTGATATGTTTTCCAGCAGCAAGCAATGGCTGGCTATGTCATTTCAAGAAGTGACATGGCACTATTTTCATGATAGCCTATTCAGTTGAAACTGCCACAGTAGATGGCAAGTATTTTACTCTATCTCCTGGATTTTTGGGTGCTCCGCTACAATGACAACATTAGAGAGGTTGCACTATATTTCCCTTTGTCTTATCTTAATCTTATCTTACACGCCTGGAACCGAATTGTGCTCTTAACTGAACTCTAAATGCCCAGTCTCGTGTATCAAAGGGGCTGGTGTTGATCCTGGGTTTATTCCAAATATTTTTCTGACCCCCTGTCCACCCATTAGTAATTGGGTAGCTGGGTCTATACATCTGGCGGAATATGTTTTTGATAGACCAGCATCCTTACCAAAGGGTGGCAACTATTTGTTATCATCCAGCTATAGAAACCAAGATAAGCTCTGGCTCCATAGGCATAATGGCTCTTAAGGACACTGCTTTAGTCTTATCTGTACCCATCTTCATTTTCTTAGTCACTATATTGACTTAAAATTGTTGCAAGTAACATAAAGATTTAAAAAAAAAAGAGAATCAAATGTAAACAGTAGTCGTTGTTTGTAGTATCTTTACTCTTTTCTTTCGATCTCCTTATTCAACGGTCCACCTTTTTCCCCCTTCCTTCCATGTGTTCTTTATGAATAAGGTTTTATCAGGATCCTAGTAGAAGCAGAACATTATGAATATGTTTTTATCGACCGTAAAATCAACAAAATAATATGAAATACTGAAACGTAAATGCATGCTTTTTCTATTCTCTTAGTTATTGTAGAGCTATAAATAAAGCAATTGATCTGGAATTTATCCTGGTGTATGCAATGTTTAACAAATGATCAGCAAAAATTACTTGTCATCCTTTTTTTATGACACTAGTTTGTTGCAAATTACTTTCCAAATCACTTTCTAACAGACTCAGCTACCCAAACTCTTCCTACAGCCAATCCAATCCATACGGTCAAAGCTCCAACTTTTGAACATTTGTGTGCGTGGTGTGGGAAGGGATGGTGTCAGGTTATGACTCACTATGACAATAATTATATATAATTACCACTGTACTTCTGTGACAGAAATGTTGTTAAATCGGAAGTAAACTTTTCATAATTGTCTGAATTGAGTGAGTTGACAGTGTTCCTCCAACTTGGATTCAGGCAGTTAGCGAATTTCTAGACGTTTCCAAACAGATGGATTGGGACAGATGGACTCGATTGCCTAGCCACCTGGGTCACCGGACATTTATCCGTGGCTACGCCAGATACAATGTTTATTCCACTCCCATACCGTATGTCAGCATGCTTACCATGAAAAAAAAAGAGATTCTGTTGAATCCATCATGCCACAAGAGGCTATGTGGTCTAATGGTATGACACTCGCTTTCGGATCGGAAGATCCTGGGTTCGAGCCTCGCCCTCGGCGCATAGTTGAGTCCTTGGAAAAGGCTCTTTACTCACATTCTCTAACCGTACTCAGGTGTAAAATGAGTACCTGGCTGTTAACAGCGTTGTCTTTGTCCGAAATATTGTAATATCGCCTAACAGGCGTCATGTCGCGTCCTACATGTTAAATGTTGCTGTTGACCAGGGACCCCTTGTAAAGCGCTTTGAGCACATTTAGTGGATATTGCTCTATATAAAGCTCAATTTTTAAGAGCTAGAATAGACATGGAAAGAACTCGAAAATAAGTTGAATTTACTTATAGGTAGCCATGGTAACCATATTGAGGTGCTTGAGAAACAGATAACGGTAAACGAAATGTAAAGCATTTAATTTATGTATTCATACGTCCACGTTTAAAGTATATTGACTATAAAGTTTTTTATTTTAAAGACGTTATTAAACAGTGAAAGACTTTAAGGACACCTTGTGTAAATTTTTTAAAATGACACGTCATTCAACCTATAGTCGCATAATTATTTAGCATAATTTTTGTTTCCTTGCCTGCATAGCTATGCACATAAGCTTGATTTTTTTTTTCATAATTCCTCAGGGTCATACTACAACAACAACTACTACTACTACTACTACTACTACTACTACTACTACTACTACTACTACTACTACTACTCTACTACTACTACTACTACTACTACTACTACTACTACTACTATGTGCGGCTATGTGGTCTAGTGGTATGGCACTCGCTTTCGGATCGGAAGATCCTGCCTTCGGCCTCGCTCGGCTCATAGTTGAGTTCTTGGAGAAGGCTCTTTGCTCACATTCTCTCACCGTACTCAGGTGTAAAATGAGTACCTGAAAATAATAATAATAATAATAATAATAATAATTTTTTAAATGTAAAAAAAAGTAATGATAATAATGATGATGATGATGACAACGACAATAATAATATTGATGATAACAGTAATAATAATAATGATGATAATACTGTAATTAATATTAATAATAATGATGATGATGATTATGACGACGACAATGATAATGATAATGATAATATTGATGATAATAATAATTATTATTATGACAATAATGTAATTAATCATGATAATAATAATAATAATTAATAATAATAATAATAATAATAATAATAATTAATAATAATAATAATAATAATAATAATAATAATAATAATAATAATAATAATAATAATAATAATAATAATAATAATAATAATAATTGGGGCAAAGTTGCCGAGTGGTTAAGGCATTTCACTGTGACCCGGAAGGTCCTGGGTTCGAGCCCCGCTTCAGGCACATTCGTTTTTTGTCTTGAGCAAGATTATTAACAGTCAATTTGCTCACTTGGACAACATGGGAGATTCCTGTTGACATTAGACATCTTGTTTGATGAATTATCTATATTCCTACGTGGAATGCCAAGACGACGATATCTTATGGTGTTATGGGGGAAGGCATAATTTAATAATAATAATGATAATAATAATAATAATGATAATAATAATAATAATAATAATAATAATAATAATAATAATAATAATAATAATAATAATAATAATAATAATAATAATAATAATAATAACATAATGATAACAATAATAATAATAATAATAATAATGATAATAATAATAATAATAATCATAATCATAATAATAATAATAATATTAATAATAATAATAATAATAATAATAATAACAACAACAAAAGCGAAATTATAATCTAACTCATGAATGTGAACGTGGAAGCGGACAGGGAAATCTTCTTTCTTGGAATCAGAATATCTTTTTTGACGAAGCTCAAGTTGCCAACATCATGAGGAAAACAATGGCCGATATGGGAAACCTTTGGGAAGGTAAGTTAGTAAGGGTAAGAGGTCCAATTTATCTCACAGGTCATGCTCGTTTTGCCTGTCTAATGGTGCTATGACTTATCGTAAATACGAGAACTTCTAGACTATGAATTGTTTAAAAGATATTCGATTTATTCTTCATGAACTTAATATTTGGCTGAACCCGGAGCCAAATCAAAGTCGGTTTTTACTTTGTTTTGTTTTTTAGCTGTTGACTTTGTTTTATTTTGCTTTTTCTGGAAATGGGAATGGTTACTGACAAGTTTGGCATTGTTTAGCTTAGGCTTAGAATTAGACGTAGAAGACAAACTTTAGTTTAAGTTTACGAATTACGAAAGAATACGAAGTGCTTATATTGGCGCAGTAGAGATCTGCGCCGGGGTTACCAATACTTAAGCTTCTTTATCCTTACCAATCATTATTTTGGACAGAAAAATAAAAAAAAAACTTACCGCTTACAGTCAAAAGCAGTATAGATTTGAAGACGCATTTGTTTTCTATCAAAAAACATTCGGTACTAGACAATCCTTGATGAATTTCAAAAGTTGTGTTTGAAATTATATCCTAAATTTTTTTATGATTCATTCCTCGCGAAATCGTGTGGGTTTATGTCTGTTTCAATGGTGACGTCGCAAAAAAAAAAAACCCAAAGGTTTTTTAAAAAGTTTATTGAGAAAAAGATTCGGAAAAAAGTGTCCCTTAGATAGGTAGGTATGCAATTTGGTGCATAAGTTAGGCACTTTGATAACTCCAGTCCAGTGGCCGCCGATAGGCTCACTGTAAGGTGAAACTCGTTTTTTGGAACTTTATTTTTGACCCTTTACTGTGTTGGTCACCATGGCGTTATTTGTGAACCTATGTGACTAATTTTGGTATCATTATAAAGGGCACAAAACAAGCTTTCTAACGGTGTATTTCATTCTTAATTTCTGATTGTATTTCTCAGAAAGCTTATGTAATAAAAATTTATAAATTTTTGAATTACAAGAACTTTTTAAATTATGGATACATTTTAATTATACTTCATACATCGATAGACAATTAATTGAAGAATATCTCTGCCAAATTTCATCAAAATTGATACACTCGCTCATTATTTTATTTTTCCCGCCACCAACCCCACTTTTTAGGACAAAAACCTCATATTTTTTTCCATTTTCATTTATCCTTCATTTTTTCCATACTTTCCATACATGAAAATGATTTATATGAAAATAAAGCTTATTTTCTGACCTTCAAAATGATATCTAACACTTTCCATTTATTTTTTAATTGAAACAAAATTACTGAAAACAATAAGTGGGCCATGTTGACTGCAAGACTCAAAATTTCCCGATAGCCGCGAGATGCTGGTTTTGAGGCAGCAGTGAGATCACAGATTCTCTCTGTAAAATTGACAAAAAATTTCAGTAGAAAAATATAAATAACTCTGGAACCGTAGGTCGTAGAGAAACAAATAAGGTATCAAATTTTATGTTTTTTCGAGTCCCATCCCCCTGACTGAGTCAAATCAAGATATTTTGAGTTTGAAAATTTTATCAAAGTGCCTACATAAGTGCAGTAAAAATTGGTGCGCAAAATTAGTTCGCAGCGGATGCGAGACTGTGTGTGTGTGTCGGTGTGTATGTGTGTGTGAGTGTGTGTGTGTGTCTCTTTTTTTTTTTTTGGGAGTGCCTACGTACATGGTAACGGCATCTAGCCTCAGGATCTATGTACACGTAAACTGGTTTACCGTTGCAACACAAGCAATAGATGGTCCTTGCTGTCATGACAGCGCGCGCTCGTGTGTGTGTGTGTGTGTTATTTTTTTTAAAAATCAAAACAATTTTAACCATTAATGGCGAGATTCTATCTTACACTCCCCAAACTCCAGATCTTAGTCTTAATGTTATCATTAAAAGACAAGCTTTGCGATTTATAGTTTAATTGAAGCCCGAGTCGAAATATACTCTTACTACTGCTCTCTTGGTGGAAACGATTTATTCTGCATAAGCAATCTGCAGAAAAAAATCAGTGTCACTGTAAAAGGTTAAAATTTCACGAAGTATGCTCAGTTAACACCGCTGTAACAATCCTTTGATCTACGTCATCAGGTAACCCCCTCACTATCCCCCCATCCCCCTGCCCATCTCTCTCTCTCTCTCTCTCTCTCTCTCTCTCTCACCCTCTCTCTCTCTCTCTTTTCATAGTGTTATCCCTTCCCCTTCCCATATCATTGCAGATACATGTATGATTGTTTTGTTTTTTCTCTCTCACTAGGCATTTGAAAAAACAAAAAACCCTGAAAAAAACTAAACAACTTAACATTTTAAAGGCGAATATCAATCTTACTGGGACCAAAAATAAAATCTACCGTTTTCATCAAAAGACAAAAAACAAAATACAATTTAAAAACTTGAGTTTTTATATAGGGCAATATCCACCCAACGTGCTCAAAGCGCTTTTTATCAATATTCTTACTGCTCTTATGGTGGAAACGGTTTTTTTTTTCTGCGTTAAAAAATAATATAAATGGAGACTATTATTTGAAAACAGAAAAAAAATAAGTGTCACTGGCAAATGGTTAATTGCAGTACTCCTGCATCCTGTGAGACTCCTACGGCACTTGCTAATCATAAAAAAGGAAATAGCAATCAACAATACTAAGTTGAAAAAAAAAAGAAGAAAAAAAAAAGGAGGGGGGGGGGGGGAAGAGCAAACTCAGTAGCAATGCAACCTTTTAGCGGCGAAATTCGATCTTTGACCTAACACCAAACCTTCTTTCATAAAAAGACAAGTAACGGCAAAACGATTATAGACAATTGAAGTCCGAGTTGCGATAGTCTGACTGCTCTCTTGGTGGAAATGCTGTATTCTCCATTAACAATAATAAAGATAAAAGCAAACTATTGTCTGAAAGCAAAAAATTAGCTTAGCTGTTAAGAGGTTAAGAACACCTGCTAGCATCCTTGACATGCTCTACGTCACCAAGGTCACCAAACGACACGTCTCCCTTTCGTCTTCATGCAACCCCCCCTCCACTCTCACGGTGGTGGTGGCGGCGGATAAAAAAGGTCTTTTTTCATTCATTCAATCAACTTGACTGCTATTGGACCCTAGTCCTCTCTACAAGTACAAGAAATAATACTCACTTTTTTTCTGCTCCAACGAAAATATCTACCCCCCACCGGTCTATTTATTTGTAGCAGACGACAAATTTCTCAAAACGGTCACGTGACACTGTAAAAACAACACAGGAAGTCCATGAATGCTTATTTACGGCATATCCTTTAAAACGTGTAAACAATAAAATTTCGTTTTCAGTCGACTCAACGAGTCAGATTGGCCGGTATTTTTTAACGAACTAAAGTTCTGAAAAATCAAAATGTTTCTTAGAAAGTTGAAAGATGCTAGTTTTTGAAACAGAGGTAGGTTTTTAAAAAAGATATTGCTCTTTTACATGAATGCATGCTCAAGGCGAATTGGACATTCAGCAGAGGTTGGTAAGCCAAAGGCGAGGCTCTCTAGTAGTGTGAGTCCAGGGCGGAATCACTATTCGCAGTAGTAGAAGCGCTCTCCCGTCTCTGAAAATAATTTGTTTTTCCCTCACTGAACACAACACTGTATTTTCTGTTCAAAATGGCATGTTGTCGAATGGCTTGGAAGTTGAGTTGAATGAGAGTGTTAGTTTGAGAAGGAAAGAAGAGGAGGGAGGATTGAAACATTTTTGTGTGACTTAGAATTGAGATTTTTAACGTTTAAACTTTTCCTTCAAGTCTGAAATTGGACAAGATCATGTTTTGTTTTTGTTACCCCAATCCAATCCATGAAAATTTCCCCGTCCCCACCCCTCCAACTTGATCATTCGTTCACATCTTGAAACCTAGCAGCTTATCTGTCAGATTACTTTAATGTGAATAGTTCTGTCTCGGTTTATTGTATTAAGTACAGTCAGTTAAATATATTTTATAAAGTTCCAGGAATATCTCTCTCTCTCTCTCTCTCTCTCTCTCTCTCTCTCTCTCTCTCTCTCTCTCTCTCTCTCTCTCATGGTCATCATCAATGAAACGCAAAATAATAATAATAATAATAATTTTTAGAAAATAAATGAATAATGATAAGAAATCACTTAAAAAAAATAATATATTTTGTGCCCAATCCTCTATACAATAAAGTTCTAGTCTCGAAGGATACTACTACAAATTATAACTGAAATGAATGATATCTACTGGTTGCAATACTACTACTGCGGATAACGAAAACGATCGCTATTTACTATTCACAGTACTACTGCGAATAGAGGTGGCCTTAAGTTTAAGTTTAGTCCACCTCTATTATAGTCGCAGTGGCAGTAGACATCTAATACTGTGTATAGTGATTTCCTCTATTCGTAGTAGTACTGTGAATAATGATAATAACACAGATTTCATGCGCACCATAGAGGATCGTGATTCGTAGCTGACCTGCAACGTGATCAAGAGTACAAGCCACGATTGATGATGATGACTGCGAATAATGATTTCCTCTAGTACTGTTTTCATTATTCGCAATAGTACTGCGAATAGTAGATATTCATTTCAGTTATTTGCAAGTACTGCAAATGCTTTGTTCAGGTTTGTTCTGTATCTGCAGAAGTAGCCTTTGAAATTTTTTCAAAAGTAAAAATTGATAATTATTTTTTACATAGACAGATAGGCCTTTAAAAACCATTTGATAAGATACCTTACTTTTAGATCTAGGATAAATTGTTCCAAAATTATGATGATTTTACTACTCAAAATTTACTATTACAAAAAGCTCAAAATCTGTGACTGAGAATTCCCCCACTGGACAGCCTCTCGATGAGGTAACCATTGATTGAAATGGGACTTTAGCATAGAAAAAAGAGGGTTGGTCACTTATGGCCAAAATTAAACATCCTGCGCTGCCTTCAATCTTGATGAAATTTGACAAAGGCATAGATAAATGAATTATCTAGATGCATTTTCTTTTCTTTTTTTGCTATCTCAATTCTGAAAATAATTACAAAAGTTTTAAAATTACATAATTTTCATCAAATTATAATTTTTGACATAATATACCAACATTGATTTCTATCACATTAAAATAAAGCTTTCTCTGCTCTTTAAAATGATACCAGAACTGTTCAGATACTGTAAAAAATAATGCAGCAGTGATCATGTGAAATTGTGTTATTCAAATTTTAACCCAAACTCGCGCTTCACTTTTCCAGTGGCTAATCGGCAACAGTCTACAGGCTGGAATCAGACTACCTACTGCAAGCCTAGAGCTTTATTGTATAGAGGATTGGGCGCAAAATATAAATAAACTACATTATTATTATTATTATTATTATTATTTTGCATTTCATTGACGATGACGATTTGTCTGTTGTGTAGTGATGGTGGTGTTGATGTAGTGATAGCGATTATGATGATGATGTAATGGTGGTGGCGGTTGCTGTAGTGATGGTAATGATGATGATGTGATTGTGGTTGTAGTAGTTGCAGTGGTAGCGATGATGATGTAAAAGTGGTGAAGGTTGCTGTGGTAGTAATGATGATGTGGTTGGGGCTGTAGTAGTAGAGGTAGTTTATTGATGGTAACTTCTATTATTTGCAGGAGCAATGAGATATGAGTCATGAGCAATAGTGAGAGAGAAAGAGTTTATGAGAGAAAGAGAGAGAGCCCTGGAACCTTTATAAAAATATATTTAACTGTAAATAAACCAATAAACGCGGACAGAACTATTCTCATTAAAATAAGCTGATAGATTTCAAGATGTGAACGAATGATCAAGTTGGAAGGTGGCGACAGGCATGGATTGGATTGGGGTACCGGTAACAAAGACAAAACAAAACACGATCTTGTCAAGTTTCAGACTTGAAGGAAAAATTGAAATGTTCAAAATCTCAATTCTCAGTCACACAAAATGTTTCAATCATCCCTCCTTTTCTTTCATTCTCAAACTAACACACTCTCATTCAACTTCAAGCCATTTGACAACATGTCATTTTGAACAGAAAATATAGTGTTCTGTTCAGTGAGGGGAGAAAGACTAATTATCAGAGACCGGAGACCGTTTCTACTATTGGGAATAGTGATTTTTACCATGATATCACTATTCGCAGTACTACTGCAAATAAGCACTTCATTAAGTTTAAGGTCTTAGAATTCCGATTTTAGTTTTAGCATCAGACAACTCTCTATCATCCCATTCTCCTTTGTCTTAAATTTCGGATTCATTGTCTTTTCACTTTGATGATTACTTTTACGTGTGCTGACAGTGAATTGACCATAATCTAGACTAAGATGAGAAGAATTATAAGCACAGTACTGAAACTGAAAAAAATCTCATGAAAGAGAAAAATTTGTCGATGAATCCTATCACGATCGCTATCATGTTATAATTATAAGAATGATCTATAGGTAATAAGAATACAGCCATTTTTGTTTGTTTATAATCTCTGGATCTAGAGTCTTCTGATGATTAAGTGATTAGAATGGAAATTTTAATGACAACAAACCTACATGCATATTCTTCTTCTTTTTTTTTAATTTTAGATTTGCGGCGTCAAGCCAGACAGCTGGAAAATGAAATAGACCTCAAACTAGTTTCTTTCAGCAAACTTGGGACCAATTATTCATCAGGCAGAGACTATGACAGGTGAGGTTTTACTAAAGCATTGTTTACTTTGATGGTAACTTACCTTTATAAATTAACATGGGTGCAAGAGTGCCGGCTACTGCCGGCCGATTGGATTACCGAAAAAAAAACGTCGCCGGCTTTTTGCGATTTGGATTTGATTGATTTTTTTATTCACTTTATTTATTTATTTTTTTTTTTTGTGCAACTTGTGACAAGAAACTTAACAAATTACTGCATTACAACCTTTGGATTAAACATACAACAATTGTGGACTACTATTATGAAGACTAGATGCTGAGAACAAGTCTTGAGAACAAGACTTCAAATGGCGAGGTAAGTTCGTGAATCTTGAAGGCTTTTTCAGATTATATGTCTGGCCATAAGTAGACTTGCAGGCTTTTTGAGGTCTAGTTGCTTGCACCCATGAATTAACTAGTTGTCCATCATCTTTTGTTCTTCGTTCTTTAGTTCATCCTACAGATTGTTGAAACTCACTTCAATTTGTTCGACCAACCGGTATTGTCATCTTATAATTATATTTTTTAGGTGTATTTTTATACTTTCAATTGAACTGTGCTATTTCTGAAGATTTTCCTGTCTCCTTTTAAAAAAAAACCCCAAACTCTAGCACTTACTATTTCAGGTAGACAAATGATCATATTTGATTTCTATAATTTTTGCCTGCTCAATCCACTTTACATTACGGAATTTTCATGAAACTGACCTTTATTTTAAAAACAAGTGTCAGTTCTCAATTCCAATGCTATTTAAGGTTTCTGATTGGTGCTTAAAGTTTTAATTGAATTTGACATTTTAGGAGAAACTGCTGGATGCTATCTCTAAAAGAGTGGCATACATTGACAGTCTCTACCACTAACTGTCATTAGATCGGGGTTTTTAATTTGAATATGATAATCAAAAATGACAAAAACTTTGTCTTTTTATTAAACAAAATTTTGGCTAAATTTCCACATGCAAGATCCACATTAAATTTTATTATATGCACTTAATTTTATTATTTACCTAAAAATATACAATTTTTAGGTATTTTATAACAAATATCTTTTCACCCTTCAATTCATTACATGTTTGTAAAAACTAAAAGGATAAATGAAATTTATTCTTATTCATGATTAAATGGGGTAGTTGCACGTTGCTGCAATTTTTGGTGAAAAATTGACTAATTCTGGGCTAATTGCGCCTTTCAGTCCATCGTCCCTGTCTTCAACCTGCTTTTCTGTTTGGATGAGTTTCCATATCCTTTAGTCATCCAAGTCTTATCCACAAGGCAGTGATATTTCAGAGTGTCCTTCTCCGAGACAGGTTGCCAGCCAAGGCTTTTATGATTCTTGTCGTACAAAGGTTTTTATTTAGAATATCCTTCTTGTAGATTGATTACAATCCCCTGTTGACAAGCTCTAACTCTATCTGCCAGAAGAATGGCCTCGGTTGGGAAATTTGGATGTTGTCATTTGACTTTGATTTGTTGGGGCCAGTCCTATTAATCTCACCCGCATCACGTGCCAAGCCGTATATGCATTTATAAGTATAAATCTCCCACCAACATAACTCTTCAGATCATTTAGGCCCGCAGGATATTGATCCAAGGGAGATATAATTTTATTCAATTTTTTTGTTTCATTTACTAAATAATTCACTCTATTGAACATGATGCTTTTTAAAAATTAACATATGGATCATAGAAAAACACCTTCAGTCACTAATACTTTGATGTAACCAATACATCTTTGTTTCCATTTTTCATAATGCCCTCTTCCTTTTCTGTGTCAGCATGAGTCTGTCACCTAACAGCCTTCTCCTTACTAACACAAAGCCTGATGCCAGGTGAGGTTCAGATTGAACAAAAAAATAGATATGAGTAACCTTTACCCGCCTTTTAAAATTCATTTCTACACATGTATTTTTTATATTTTGTGGGAGCAATTATTTTGGGCAATTATTGAATGAATGAATGAATTTATATAGCGCCTAGATCCACAATGTGCTCAGAGGCGCTTTACAATGCAAATAAAACACAACAATAAATATTATTGCCCAAATAGTCACTGGGTTTATTTGGGCAATGTGTTCAGACCAAGGATTATTTGGGCGATATTATGGTTAAGATTGAAAAATTACATTTTAAAAAAATGGTATTCAAATACTGATGATGAAAATACTACTAATAATAATAATAGTAATGCTTAGGACAATGCATCACTTAAGCAAAGCTGCCAACCCTCACAGAAACTGCTGGAGTCTTCCTGAATTATCAACCATCTCTTTCTCTCCAGCAGGTTCTTATAATCTCCCAGTAATTTATAGATTTAGATTTTGTCGAAAATTCTCAGTTGGTTTATAATTATAACACTTCTCTTTTTAATACAGATGCGTTACATGGATGGACCATATATATATTTGATTTTAAACTATATCATTAATTTCAGTTGGTTATAAAAAACCTGTTTTTCATGTATACTAATAGTTTTCTTAGTGTTTTGAGGATTTGCATAAAAATATGCATGTAAGTGTGCAATATAGTTTGATTGTTCTCAGTTCCTATTCAAATTTTCATTATTTGTTACACAGATTGTGTGAAGTGTAATTAAAATTTAATCAGCATCTTTGATAAGAAGGCATTCAATCAGAGAGTTAAATGCAAATATAAAGATAGACTTTACAGCTTATTTCCCTTTATTATTATTTGAAAATTAACTCATCCTTTTTTATTTTCCTGGTCTGATCCTAACTCCTGTTTTTCATCCAACCTTTTGTAAAGCTGTAGGTTCTTAAGAAATATATACACCATTTTTATATCTGCTGTCATCTTGTCAATGTTTATAGATGGGAATTCCCCGCTATTTAGAGGTTCTCTTTACTTCCTATTCTATTAAGAAGCCATTATGTTACTAATAGAAAATAACTATTGTCACTTTGGAATAGACATTGGTATTAAACTTTGGGTCAGTTAAACTGCAATCTCCCATATGTAAGCCATATATCCCCGATTTTCATCCCAAAACTTCCTCTCAACGATGTACCAGGTTGGCAGCTATGCTAAATAAATAAATGATTTCTGAGAGAACCAAACCAGATTTATCTAGGTTACAAGTCTTACAGCTTAACTACTATGACACAGAACTACTTGGCAATTTTTAACCATGCTTTGCTCAATCTTTTTTTTTATCTTATAACAACACTACTCTTATTCTCTTTATTTTTTGGGTTTTAGATGTTACTCATGTATCATAAATAGGCGTTGCTGTCTGGTTTTATCTTGGGCAATATTGCCCAAATATTCATTTCGCACTTTAATTCTAAACTTTTTTCTTTCTTTCCATATGGTAACTAATTTTATGTAAAAAATTAGTAAAATAAACACAATTCTAGAATCATGTTGAAAGAAAAAAAATGAAGTTTAATGTTTTAAAAAATTTTTTGATCAACATGGCATCTTGTCAAAAAAATGTTGTGTTTTTTAGCCTTGATATTTTATTTCCTATTTTATTACATCCCTGTCCATAAAGTTTATCCCACCAACTTTTTTTTTTCTGACTTGATGATTTATTTTTCTCTATAAGTTTGGGCTTGCATGTTTATAAAAATACTTTACAATGATAAGCTTGAAAAATTAATTATTCCAACATCTGGTGTTGGTCATGGCATTATGAAGGAAACCATTTTCATATTATCACATAATTAAAGGTTGATTATTAAAAGCAGACTTTTTCTTGAGACTTACTCAGAACTCAATACACATATTCAACAACAAAACAGGATGCAAGGTGAGGTTGATTTTGATAATTCCGTAAACATTAAGATTTTTGCATCAAAATCGATGATGATAGCTTAAAGTTTGCTGAATATTGAGCATATGACTTACATTTAGGCATCTTTTCGTACTACTTCAACTTAGCATCTCGTTTAGTTTTAAAGTCAAATGAGATAGAAACTGTAAATAACACACAATAAAATTATCTAGAGGATTTATGAATAATCACATTAAACAATGACCTTATCTCTTGGATTTCCGGCACATGCTATAAGTTTGCATTTCCTTTATCACAATTGCATATTTTATTTTGTTGTTTTGCTTTTCTAATCAATTTTAATAATCTTTGACTTTATTTATATATGATTATCAATATTTTTCAATGAAAGTTTTAATTGATTTTCGCATATACAACTTATAATGAAAAATCAAAACTCCATTTATTTATTCAACAAATATCCTTCTGAAACTATGATAGATTTTATTTTGATGTTTACTTTTTAGAATATGTTAATAGGTTACGACATCAATTAATCATAAACAAATCCATAGGGCCTCTCTATTAATAATTAATTTGCATAAGGTCCTCAAAACGCCTGGCATTTTTCTTGATTTTAAATAAATTGCCAGGAGAAGAAGAGTGAATTTGCCCTCTTAAGTATATACTAGATTGTGAAAGATTTCAAATTTAGCTGGATATTCCTGTGTGTACTGTTAGCTCATTGACTCTCTCTCTCTCTCTCTCACACACACACACACTCACCTGGTTTGAATTTTCAGAGTTCCTGCCTTACACAAACCGTGTTTCATCCACATGGAGCAAATAGTTGTTACTGTCTAATGTTAAGGTTACAGAAATCTGGATGATTATGGGCTGAATGGCTAAAGATACTTATTTACAGATTTTATACTTGACACCAGTTTTTATCAGCCTGTATGAATAATAAGCGTGTGACAAAGGGAATCCTATCTTGGGGTGCAACAGGAACCAGTACATTCAAGTCAAAACTTAATTCAAGGGATTCGGACATATGTTTTGGTTAATAATTTTTTTCATTTCATCTTAGTGATTTAAAATTAAAGCTAAATGGGTCATCATTTTATTGATATTGCAATTATGTGTCTTTACGAAGTTGCTTCTCTCATATTTGATAAAAATATTACATTTAATGCTAGAATTAATCTAGTGACGCGCTTTTGCAGTCAATACAATTTGATAGAGCTACAGTTCAACTTTTAAGGGCATGCAAATCATTTTTGATAAAAATTTCCTGGGCAAACAGTAAATGTAAAATACTTATTTTAGATTTTACAGTTGTAAAGGTCAAGGTAATCAATGCTATCAGATTATTTCGTATTTTAACAATGACGAGGAGAAACATTGATATCTGCTTTATTATCTTTTTATGCTATTTTCGGTTTAACTGTCTTTTACTACTCTGTGATTGGTTGGTCATATATGGTATCAATGGATTATTTTTTCTTATCGAGATTATTATCCCAGGGAAAAAATTGACTATTTGAAAAATTGTCAAATTTCATAAAAAGTTATTCAGTAAATCTAATAATAGAAAGTGATGTTTGATTTAAGACAGATAAAAGAGATGACAGAAATAATGGCTCATGAAAATAGACAAAAACAATCATTTTGTCAAAGGCCTTTATGGAAATAGCCTGTTTTGTTTTGTTGCCAACAATGCTCATTTGTCTCTTTAACGTACAACGGCACTCCTAAGCACCATTTTATTCTTTCCTTACTATCAGTCAGTCTGATGATACCAGATCTTCTTCTTCTTCTTCGTTCCTCATCATTGTGAGGAGGATGCGTGTCACATTAATTTTTGGGTTGGTTTCCCTCTCCAGACTATTTGCGCCTTTCGGCTCTGCGACTCCGACTTCAGCGGTTCTTTATTCTCTGGATGTGATTCCATAGCCTTTCATCTTCTCAGATCCACAAGGCAGTGGTGGTTTGAAGTTGGAGTTTTCCTTCTCCTAGACAGACTGCTTTCCAAGGCTATGAGCTCTGTCCACCCATTAATGGTGTCTAGGCTGGGAGTCCAGGAGGGTATCTTTGTAGAGTGACAGTTTCCCTTCACCCCACCAGCGTCATGGGGCTAGCACAGCTTATTGCGTGAACTAGGGCAATCTGGCCACGGCGGTTGATTCCTCCCTTCATCCGTCACCTCAGACACATAGAAACTCGTGTCATCAGCCGGTTAGAAAGTTCCTTTCGGAATACTCCAACCGTTGCCCAGGAGGCGGGCGGGGAAGAATGCCCCTACGTGGACCCTGACACGAGCTGGAATGGGTTGCGGATCAGTACTGATCAAAATAATCCAATCCTGCCTCCCTGATACCAGATAAAAGCACATTTTGTCAGTCCTAAAAAAAAGTCTGCGTTTTAATCTGTAGTACTTAAACCTCAGGTTTTATTTCCTGGTCAGTTTATAGTCAACATTTTTTGTAGTGTTTTCCAGCTGTCATCCAGCTATTAGTAAAGTTTTTGAGTGTTCCAGTTTGATGAATTAGTATCAGATATTTTTGATGCATTAATCAATTTTGATGTTTGATTTTTTTAAGAAAGTCAAACATTTTATTTTTATATTTTTACAATACACATTTAAATATGTAGGGCTCGAGTTCATTTTTTTTTTTTTCTTCCCAACATTTTTTTTTTTAAAGTCATGTTTGGTTTAGGGAATCAATTTTCAAACAATAATGTATCTAAAAATTGGAATTTAAGATATAAGTGACTTATTTTTTAACCTATCATAATAATTTTTTATTTTCATTTGATTACAATGTATCTACTGCTTTGCTCAAATTCAAACTTGTATACTATAAGAGAGGTCCTTTGCATTGAAGTTGGTATCACTGCAACATATTTTCGATTTCTTTTTCTGTATTGTTTTGTTTTCTTTCTTTCTTTCCTTATTTATTATTTTTTTAAAAAATGGGATACATCGTTGACTGTAAAGAATTTTTAGTCTGAGAACTGAAGTGCGATACGATATTGAGTCACTATATTTGCTCTCTGATTAAGTCCTTTGTTCGGTGACTGAATGATTGTCACATAGACATATACAGTGAGATTTTTGAGATTTGTGTTTGTTCTCTAGCAGAAATTATTTCACTCTGATAGATATCTGTGCGGCTATGTGGTCTTGTGGTATGACACTCGCTTTCGGATCGGAAGGTCCTGGGTTCGAGTCTTGCTTGGTGCATAGTTGAGTCCTTGGAAAAGGCTCTTCACTCAGATTATCTCACCGTACTCAGGTGTAAAATGAGTACCTGACTGTTATCAGCGTTGTCTCTGTCCGAAAAAAATTGTAATAGCACCTAACAGGCACCATGTAATGTCCTTCATGTTAAGTGTTGCTGTTGTCCAGGGACCCCTTGTAAAGTGCTTTGAGCACATTTAGTGGATATTGTGCTATATAACAGCTCATGCTTATCTGTTTGATCCTCGAAACAATATTGACTGTGGTGGACACGTACGGATTAGAATCAGTACTAATCGTGGTCCCTTAATATTGAAATTAGGCAATGGATAAGAACGTTATCAATTTTTCTAAATTTAGATCCAGACATGTTCCAGGGTAAAGATATTGTAGGAGTTAAATGCTGAGTAGGAGTTTTATTTTCACTTTTGGAATAGCTGAGGTAGGAGGGGGGGGGGGGGGGAGAGTGATGCCTGAGTATTTGAATTTATGTTATCTTTCTTTTCTTTTCAGTGAGTCATCGCCCATGCTTAATAAAGCAAGTAGTGAACACATGTTTGACACGATGGCCATGGAAATTTCACAACTTTTAGCCAGGGTAAGCAACATTTCATTTCAACTTCATTATTACCCCCCAAAACTGACAACAATGAATTCCACAGTAATTGATTGTATTGTAAAAATACCTTTATTCGTGTTTTAGATATTATCCATTGCTTTCTTTTTCACAGAAATTGCTCTACACATAAATTACTTTAGGTTTTTGTCGATAGGGGGCAGATGATTGTCCATAGGTCAAAATGAACAGTTTCAGTGACATTGAGTATGTCCAGTTTCAAATTTTTAGAATAAGACATTAAAAGTTGAGTGGAGATTATTTTAGCTTTGAATTATAATAAGTATTCTTTTTGTTTTGGTAATTTTTTTTCTTTATCCAGTATTTTTAAAAAGTGTTTATTTTCTTTTCGGAAGCAGTAAGTAAATTATGTGCTTTTATCGAAGGCTGAGAGGTGTAGTGTCTTGTCTTGCAACAAAAGCAAGTGATGTTGAATAACGTCAATAATCAGATGAATGACAAAATTATACTTGTGGCTGTATGTCATAGGATAGGGCACTTTCCACTCGTTACCTCACTCTGTCTCGTGTGTGAATGAGTATATAGCTATAGGCAGTGGCCAAATTTTTAAGGATGGTAGAACAATAAATACACTCAAGAGGCAACTTGTACTTATTGTATGAAGTGCAATTTTGGTTCTTTATGACACGGTCAATCCATGGAGATTCGCTTTATAACTGTTCTGATCTATTTTTTCAAAATTTATTTTTAATATATATAAAACCTTAGATTAAAATGAACTATTGTAATGATTCATCATATAGATTTTAAAATTAAGATTAAAATGATAACCATTTTTAATTTTTTTATCAAAAAATTTGTTGTTGTTGTTGGTCTATTGATATAATTAGACATTTTTTTCTCTCCTTGTACTACAGCTGACAGAAGTGAATGATAGGATGGTTGAATATACACAAAACATCTCTGTGTCATCTCCGAGTGCTGCATTGCTACACACATTGCAACGACACAGAGACATCCTCCAAGACTACTCACATGAGTTTCAGAAGACGACTGCTAATATCACAGCCATGAGGGAGAGAGAGGATCTGCTAGGCTCCGTGAGGAGGGATATTAGGTACAGAAATGTATTTTTACACCAGTACTTTCACAGTTACATGTAAACGTGTTCTTTTTTTTTTTTCATTTAAAAAAAGTGCTTACTGGTGTCTTGGAGTTATAGTGCTATTTAAGTTTTCAGCATTATTAGTATTATTATTATTTTTCATTTTACACCTCAGTTACATTTCATTTTTCAAATATGTTTTTATTATCCATTTTGAATATTTTCACTCTATTTTACTCTCTTTTTTATCTTTTTTTTTTTTTTTTTTGTAATTTTTTTTTTTGTAGTTCAAGGGAGGCCATTTTGATGTATATATTTTTTTCTTTAAGTTTTCTGATCCCACACAGTGTGATTGGGTTGCTGTGTCTTCTTTGCTGGACTAGCATCCTGTTGAAAGGATGGCTAGCCGTTGTTACTGTCCATTTAACGCTTCAGAAACTGCTTTATAGGGCTCCTATTTCTCAAGGAAACCTTTTTTTTTTTGTGAAGTAAATAATTCTTTTGTCAAAATATGTCCACCTTTTTTTTTAAATAGAAATTTTGCACACTCAATATTCATCTCAATGTTTCCATATTTTACATCCAACTTCGATCAAGGCAATAACAATTTATGAATGAATAAATTGATTATATTTGTCTATTTCTCTATCTTAAATTTAGTGAAAGCTGATTCATAAGCATGCATTTGCTGTTATTGCATGTTTGAGTCCAAGACAGTCATACTCATCTATTTTAGTAGCGGCTCCGCCAAAACAAAAGGAGACTTATAATTCTTTTTTTTTTTCTTTTCTTTTTTTTTAAAGTATTAATTCTCCTCATTACTCTTTGTCATTTCATTAATTCTCAATATATATTACAATTTTTGCTTGCAATATATTTTACAATTTCTACTTTGACCCAGGAAAACATCAAATTTGATTTTAGAATATATTCAGTTTATCATCTTTCATGCATTGCAATTTGTTTTCTCAATTTGAATACAGTGCATACAAGAATTCTTCGGGCTTAAACAGGAGATCAGATCTGTATCTCAAAGAAAATGAACACATACGGAAGTAAGTGCCCCCCCCCCCCCCCCCACATTCCTCCCCCTCTGGATATAATTCTTTTTAATGCATGGCTACTAAAAGTCCAATGAATTAGCGTTGATGATTTTACTTTAAAGTTATACACACATATTATACACACCTTAGATTGGCTAAAGACTTCATTCTAATAGTCCCTTTGACTAGTTTGTCTTTTTCTGTCCTATGAAATAAGCTCCTTTGAAGTAAAGATAATTTGTTCATGGGTCTTTTTGATAAAATAGTTCTGCAACTTATACAGATTTTTAATGGCCAAATTTGGATTTTTTAATCTACATTTTAGACTTAAATCGTTGAAAAGTGATCTTTTACTAAGAAATTTAGTTACCAAATTGATTAACCCTTATATCTATTCTGGGCCATTATAAAGTGATAAGTCATAGAAATAAATGTGGAAATCTTGCAGTTTGGTTTCGGACAGTTTTTCCCTCCTTCAAATTCGGATTTTTGAAGGTAAAATGTACAAATTGTTTGTTGTAGCAGGTCTAGACAGATCCTAAAACAGCACTCTTTTCAGGGGAATGTGAATGACTTTCTAGTTCAAATAAGCTTGAGTTTAGTATTTGCTCGAGCCTTTCCGAAAACTCAAATTTCAATTAATTGTATTGTAAAGCGTGGAGTATTTGATATAATAAAAATGGTGATGCTTGAAGCATGGAAAAGCAAAGAGAAAGAATTAAGAATTACTGAATTTAAACTGCGATATGATTAACAAAGACAAATGATGTGACATTTTAGGTTTCCTTTTTGTTAACAAAGTAGTTGATGAATTTGACATAGATTACTCAAAACGAATGAAACATGATAATTGATGATGTTTTTAAGAAGAATGTCAACAACTAATCATTATTGTACACAAAATTTTCAAGGAGTATTTTTGGAGAAGTATGTCCTGACATATGTTGAGAACAGTTGATTTTATGCCAACCAATTCTTTCACCTTTTCTCTCTGAAAGTGTGGTGGTCTTCATGTCATAGCGATGTTATTTATTCACCATTAATTATCATTGTGCGGCTATGTGGTCTTGTGGTATGACATTCGCTTTTGGATCGGAAGGTCTTGGGTTCGAGCCTCGCACTCGGCGCATAGTTGAGTCCTTGGAAAAGACTCTTTACTCACATTCTCTCACCGTACTCAGGTGTAAAATGAATACCTAGCTGTTAACAGCGTTGTCTTTGTCCGAACATTTTTTTATTATCACCTCCCAGGCGTCAAGTCCTGTCCTACGTGTTAAGTATTGCTGTTGGCCAGGGACCCCTTGTAAAGTGCTTTGAGTATATTTAGTGGATATTGCGCTATATAAGAAAAAAAGCTCAATTATTATGACTTTTTAAGAAATATTTCTTGTTTGTTTTCTTTTTACAGCTCAGAAAGACTAGTGGATGAACAAATAAGGTGAGAGAAATATTCTTCCCATTTTAGTAATTTGTATCCATTTCATTGCTGTATATATTTCATTTGTGTTAACTCTTTGGAGTTCAACAAGAGGAATAGAAATTAAACAAATGTGTTCGATTGACCATCGTGGACACGATAGAGCTAAGGGAAGGATAGCTTATTAAAATGACTAAAACTAGCTTGTTTCAAAGCATCTTTCTATCCTTATGTTATTCCCCCCACCAATACGCTGACTAATGACTATTATGTGCAATGCGCAATGGTTGCCGTGATCACCATGTCTATGTCAATTTTTTGTTTAAATCATAGAATTGCTTCTCAGAAACATAGGAATTACACAAGTTTTTATATGAGTGACAACATAATAAGTGATATAACAAAGTTAGAGAGTTATATTATATAATTGATAAGATGTCTGGTAATTTTATAATTGAGTCTGAAAAACGTTTTGGCCTAATACTGCTAATTTTTTTTTATCTTGTAGTTCTTCCCCCTCCACCTCCACCCCCTCTATATAAAGGTTAATTTTTTTAGAAAATCTGAAATCCTTGAATAATAACTGTAATTTTATCTATTTACTTTTACTACTTTTTACTTCTTCATTTCTTAAATTATTTTATTCATACCTTAGATCTACTTTTCGATTTTCGACACATACTCCACCTTGACACAATACCAATTTGTTGCTGTGGGGCACCCATTTGATTCCTGAATATTCTTAATTCTGTAGAGTTGAATGATTGCTGATTGCATTTTGTTTCATTTTGTATGTTTTATTTTTTTTTTTCAAATTAAATAAAAATGAAAAGGAAAACAAATCGAGATGAAACGGTTTGTAACTTAATGTTTTTAATTTTGTTGCTATGAAGTAATTGTTGTTTTTGTACTCCCTCACCAGCATTGCCATTGCCACCAAAGAAAATCTCCAGTCACAGAGCAAATACTTGAACTCCATCACTCACAAAGTGAACTCCCTTGCCAGTATCCTTTTATATTTTGGTCTCGCATTATTAAGTTAATTAAAAAAAAAAATACAGCCAAGTCATTTTCAAATATATAGTAATAATATATAGATATATATATATATATATATATATATATATATATATATATATATATATATATATATATATATATATATATATATATATGTGTATATATATATATATATATATATATTATATATATATATATATATATATATATATATATATATATATGTATATATATATATATATATATATATATATATATATATATATATATATATATATATATATATATACATATATATATATATATATATATATATATTCTTTTTTTTTTCATTGATGAGCTTGATAACGATACACTTTATTTGAAAATTTTTAAAAAAATATTAGTGAATTAAATAAAAACGCATTATATTTGTTAAACTCTATCAACTTTGGATCCTTGTGGAATAGTGCATGTAAAGACTATAAGCCCCATGGTAATCTCATTATCTTATCTTCCTTGTCGTTTCATCATATCATAACTTTAAATCTATCATCGCATCTCCTCAGTTTCAAATAAAGTAGTCCTGTGTTTATAAGGACAAAAACTGCATTGTTTATATTGTAGGCTATTGAAACAGTGTTGATTTTTTTTTTTCCTTAGACCAGATTTGATGATATGGGCAATGCCAGTTGTAAGATGTAAGAAGCTCATAAAACAGTTAAATAATTGTTTTAAAATCCTTAATTGCATGATGGGTGGCAGGTGCCACAGAGTACTGAAACAGCCATCATAGAATTATGTAAAATGGTCATATTAGTACATTTTTTATAAACTTATTTATTTACAAAGTTTTCCAAAACGACATTTTTGTTTTGTTTATTTCTTTTTTAATTTAATAAAAAATTTAAAACATTTTTTTATTATACTTAGCAATGATATCAGTGTATCATTTTTATAATTCATTACTTTAGAGACAAGTGATGTAGATAAACCATTTTGAATTTAATGAACTTTTGCTTTTGACCATATCACATTGATAGATATTTTGCTGAAACATATAACAAGACTTTAAGATTATAAAGAAAAATTTAATATTTATTGTTTTTTTATGAGATATATGCAAGGAAACGTAAAACAAAATAATTCTATTCAATCTTTCTGATGGTTATGACCTTGACCCATTGCTTTCCTCCAGATCGTTTTCCCATCATCAACAGCCTGGTCCAACGCATTAACATTCGCAAGAGGCGAGACTCCATCATTCTCGGCGTCGTCATTGCTATTTGTTTTATTCTCCTCATTTTGTATGCTTTTCACTGACACCGTTTACAATTGACTGAGAGTGATATGAAAGTAATGTGGTAATTTGATTAGGTTTATTTATATTGTTTTTAAATCTTAAATTTCAGATTTACTGCTTGGATGTTTGTTGTGTGATAAATACTGCAATTTTATTATATTTTTTGTTTGTTTTTGTTTCTGAGAAAGTTTAACGTTACATATTCAACATATTCCATTGCTCATTCTAATACTGCCATTCACTGGCTTGCATTTTTTCTCCAATATTTTATTGAGGTGTTCACTTGAAATAAATTGCAAACCATCAGGACAGCATCAAAATTCAGTTAATAGTTTAGGATTAATTTTAAGATTGAGAGTTGTGACTTGTATTGATGTAAATCATGACTTTCTTGGGCGCCTGTTTGGAGTTGTAACAATTTGTTTTTTGTAACATTCGACTCCAAAATACTCTGAATTAAAGATTTTTAAAAATATGTTTGTCATTACTCTGACTTGAATTTTGGCAACAATAAGCACTGGTTTTATCAACTCTTCAGAAGCTTTATCTGCTATTATTGTGGTGGCAGTTTTGCCATTATTCAACTCGTCATGATGATACTGGTAGAAGTGAGGTTACATTGTCTAATACAAGAAGGTGGAGTGATGGGTGGTATGCATAAGAGCTAGTCAAACATGCTTCGCGATTCCCCCTCAGTTTAGTATGCACACACACACACACACACATATATTTATGCCACTCACGCGTATGCGTAACACACTGGCACTGAGCGCTACGGGTTGGCGACAGACTGCAATGGAATATCCAGTTTGTTTGAGATTTCCGTGTTGACCCAGGAAAGTGTTCGAGATTTTCTTGTTGCCAATACTAACAAATTGTGCCAAGTTCGAGATTTCCGTACTCAAGTGTAGATCACTCCACATATTAAAAATTTTTTTTAGATTAATCTAACATGTCTTGCGTTGAATGTTAGAAAAATGTCATTTTGTTAAAAACCCCAAACTGAAATATAACTAAAGTATTAATTAGTTAATTGTAGGAGTCCTAATGTCATTTTTTACATGGGCATTTTGTATTTGATATCATAAGGGTATTTACTCTCTCTCTTTATCCCTGTACTTGATATGTGTGTGTGTGTGTGTGTGTGTGTGTGTGTGTGTGTGTGATGTTTTTTGAGTCCTTGTCTTTAGTGCTGTGAGATCACTTGCTGAGAAGAGATGGGTGTAATAGATGTAAGGGAATGTGTTAGTGTTCCTGTAAATCATCAGTCTGTATGATTGAATAATGGTGTATGTTTGATATCATCTGAGTGTGTGCCGCTAATTATAGATCTTGTGAGACTTTGGATGATCTTTGGATGATCTCTGGTTAGTTGTTTTGTTGATTGCTGATAGAGAGTATTCAGTTTTAACTGAATGAATTCTTTATACTGGGTGGGGTTCCTGACCTCCCTTAGCGGGCAGGGAGGCACTTACTGTGTCTTCTATCCCCTTATATCTGTTTTCCAACATGCTTTCTGTCTTTGTCTTGGAATGAGATTACTTGGTTTTGTCCTGGCCCTGGCTGGGAGGGAAACAATCAAATGCATAGTTATTGTTTTGGGAGATGATATATTTTTCCTTGTAAATCATCTCTCTCTGTCATGTATTATTATATTTGTTATTTTGAATGTATAATGTAAGCATTTGAGTGTATTCCTCTTTGTTGGATCTTGTGTTTTTTTCCGGATGAGACTTTTAGGTGATCTCAAACTAAGTACATTGGTGGTGTGCTCTTGGAATCTACATCTGATCCCTATTTATTCCCAGTTCCCCTTTGTTTTACTTTTTCTTGGGTGCTTTAATTGTAATTCTAGAACTTTTTACTATCTCATCTTCTTCTTTTTTACTGGCGCTGATGTAACCTAAATGTGTTGCAAGCACCGTAAAACCCTTCAAAACAAAACAAACGAATTCTTTATATATGGAGAAGAAGACATGTTCGTTTTTGTATTTGATAGTGATTTTGTACATATATTAATTATGCAATGTAGTTATATTTTCATGAACTACTAACAATTGTATCTACTCACTGTGATATTCTCTTAAATTAAATATAGTTACTGCACAGGTACCTTATATAAACGACAGTATTGACATTTGCCATGTCCCAAAATAGTACAACCAGGTTGAAAGCTGGGAATGTTCCTGGGATTTGTCTTCGATTGTAAATCTGCAATCGTCAGCTGTATTGCTTTCTGTCAGTGACCTGGCGAATATTTGGTTTTTGGGTAGCTCTTTGGATATCTATCTCATTACGGGGCGGTTTGGATCTAATTATTTGGAAAAATCCTTTTAAAAATTTGATTTTGAGATTTTGGTGGAAAATGATATTATCTTTTCTTAGAAATAATATTATTCAAGTGCAGTTTCTCAAAATATATACTAAAACGGCACAAAAACATGGTCGAAAAGGGTATTATATAGGCAGTAAGAAAAGTGTGAAAAACGGAAAGCTATTTGATATTTTCTGAACATGTCATTTTTCCAGGAGTAAGGGATACTGTGTCAGATATTTCTCGGAATCTATTCCATGAAATCGTCTGAAAATTTCCAGTTATCACAGAGATAATGTATTACGCCACCATAGAGAGACTTTTTTGATAGGGTATGTGCATTTTGACTTATAATCCAAATTTTAATTAAATTTTTAACATCAATTTTGTCATATTGGGTGGGGTTACTGACCTCTCAAAATGGGCAGGGAGGCACTTACTGTGTCCCCCTATATGTGTTTTCCAACATGCTCTCTATATTTGTCTTGGGATAAGATTACTTGGTTTTGTCCTGGCCCTGGCCGGATACCTTAGCTCGGAGGGAAACATTCAAATGTATAGTTAGAGTTTTGGGAAATGATATTATTTGTCTTGTAAATCATCTCTCTTTTATGCACTGTATTGTTTTGTTGACATATATGGTGTGTTAATATTTGAGTGTATTCCTCTAAGTGGGGACCTGTGCTTGTGTCTGGATGAGACTTTTAGGTGATCTCAAACAAAGTACATTGATAGTGGTGCTCTTGGAATCTTCTGTTCCCTATTTGAACCAATTCCCCTTTGTCTTACCTTTTCTTGGATGTACTTTAATTGCAATTCTAGATCTTGACCATCCCATATTCTTCCTTTTTTACCTTCGCTGATACGACCTACATGTGTTGCAAGCCCCATAAATCCTTTAAAATACAAACAAAACAATTTTGTCATGAAATTTTGATTCGCAACTTCGTAATATTCTAATACAAATCTCATAAGCTAAAGCTGTAAAATGTCTTTATGGTGACACAAATGCTACAACATTGATCAGTGATGATACTTTTCCGCGGAAATCCGCGGTTTCCTTTCCTTTCCTCGGTTTTCCTCCTCAGATCCTCGATCCGCGGATATTTCCTTCATTTCCTCCTTTTACTTTTTTTTTATATAATAAATCTTTAAAAAATACCTCCTTTTTAAAAAAAAATATATATATAAAAAATTTCCTCCTTTTACTGGACTCCGGGCGTTTTAAAATTGTACTCAAAAGAAGTCATCCTGCCTACTTTCCTGTGGTGCAAGAATGTTCTAGGTGAGTTTTCCGTTTTTCCGAGACTTTTCCTCCTTTTTGACTTTTTGTGAGTATCATCACTGATTGATAGGAAGGAAGAATATGGTTTTTCTTTCATTAGTTTTTGCAGAAAATTTGCCGCTTTTTGATGCTAGACCCCCGAATCAGGTCACAAAATGGGTATCAACACAGATTTTTTTTTTTTTCATCAAAAATGTTTTGTATCCTATAGTGATGATACATAATTATTAAAACTGCCCGATATAGGTAATAAAAATTTTTAAAAATTTTTTTTAAAAGACCCAAACTGCCCCTTAAGAGTCAGAAATATTCAGATTTTTCCTTTTAAAACTTGTAAATCCTCTCCATATCATATTTTAGTTTTAGTTATTGATAAATTGCATCAGGCAACCTGGAAACAATAAAGATGCTAGGTATGACGGCCTGATTTCGTGGAATCCTAGCTTTTGTTCAATGCAGGGATTTTTTTAATGAATTTGTTAGGATTGGGTATTTCTTGATTCCAATTTTTTTTGTAGTTGGATTGTACCGTGACAATTTTAGACCATCCTGCTATGAGCAGATCCTGTGTTTGAATGAGGAGGATGTCTATACTCCTTCAGAAATATTTTTTTTAAATCCTCAAAATTTACATGAATTTAGAGATTTTTTATTTATTTATTTATTTTTTTTTTAATTGACGAATAAGAAAGGACATTTGATATTGTACGTAGTTGAACTGTTTAACACTAGAGTTAAGAATTTTGAATTAAATCTCCATATTGATCACTGATAACCTTACTCTGTTCTGGATCTATATCTTATCATGTCATTGTTTGGTTTTGATGATACGGAAAGGCAATGTTTTGATTACTTATTTTATTTTTATCTAGCTATATGTGAAAGCAAAACTTGTCATAAGTATTGTAAATATTTGATAATGGATTAACATCATAAATGCTTTTCATCAAATTGTTTAGAAAAATTGTTTTAGACAATTAAATGCGTGTCGATTTTTCATATGTATATTCCAAAATTTCATCCTTTGGTAATTAAATCTTATCGTACGACTGGCACAGCTTTATTGTAACATATCAGTGAATGTTATAATAGAATTTTAAACTTGATAAGTTTATTTGGTGGTCAATCCTCCATGTTTATATTTTAATTTACTAACAAAGAAAAATTCCACTCATTGACACCATGCCTTTGTTGTCAATTTATTTATTTACAATAATGTAAATGTTGCTGCTCGAAGCTCGAAGAAATAAATAATAATGTGAAGTTGAATGTAAGCTTCAATTTAATTATAAAAACAGATCAAGTGAACGTTTCGGGTTTCCCATTTATCAACAAAACAGGATGAATGAAACACCACAGATGAATGAGATGATGTGGTAGTGGCGTAGTTAAATTGAAGCTTACATTCAACTTCACATTATTTATTTATTTACAATAGTATTATGAAACTCTGAATGACTGAACGCTTAGTTTTCATGTGAAATTGTTGATTTCTGAATAGTCCAGTTGAACAACACCCTTGATGCTGGTTTTGTAGTATGGGACTCCGAGTCTGACCTGTAGATCCTTATTGTTTGAGGTAGAAAGTTGGAAAAGGCTCTTTACCCACATTCTCGCACTGTATCAAGGTGTAAAATCAGTACTTGGTCGGCAATAGCATTGTAATTGTTGAAACAAATAGTTATGGCGCATTACAGGTGTCATGTCAAGTGTTGCTGTTGGCTATGAACCCCATGTAAAGTGCTTAAAGCACATTTAGTGGAAATTGTGATTTAAAAAAATATCAAATTAAGTGTTGGACTAAATATTTCTTATTTTCTTGCTTGTTTGTATTACAGTGCCGGTGATATTTTTTGTGTTATTAATCCAAGCAAAATTGGATGCAGTTGATTTTTGTTCTGGGCGGGGTTTCCTGACCTCCCATAGTGGGCAGGGAGGCACTTTCTGTGTCTTCTATCCCCCTATATCTCTTTTCCAACATGCTTTCTGTCTTTGTCTTGTAATATGAGATTACTTGGTTTAGTCCTGGTCCCGATTGGATACCCTTGCTTGGAGGGAATCAGTCAAATTTATAGTTAGAGTTCATCTCTTTATTATGTACTGTATTTATTTTTTGTATTACTTATATGTGATTTGTAAACGTTTGAGTGTGCTCCCCTAGTGGGGGCCTGTGTGTGTGTCAGGGTAACCTATACTAAGTACACTGATAGTGTGCTCTTGGAGGAATCTACATCAGTTCCCTATTTGAACCAGTTCCCCTTTGTCTTGTTTTGGGGATCCTGACCTCCCATAGCGGGCAGGGAGGTACATACTGTGTCTTCTATCCCCTTATATCTGTTTTCCAACATGCTTTCTATCTTTGTCTTGGAATGAAATTACTTGGTTTTTTCCTGGCCCTGGTCGGAGTCCTTGCTGGGAGGGAAACAGTCAAATGCATAGTTATTGTTTTGGGAGATGATATTTTTTTCCTTGTAAATCATCTCTCTGTTATGTATTATTGTATGTGTTATTTTAAATGTATAATGTAAGTATTTGAGTGTGTTCCTCTTTGTTGGATTTTGTGCTTGTGTCCGGTTAAGACTTATAGGTGATCGCAAACTAAGTACATTGGTGGTATGCTCTTGGAATTTACATCTGATCCCTATTTGTTCCCAGTTCCCCTTTGTCTTACTTTCTCTTGAGTGCTTTAATTGTAATTGTAGAACTGTTTACTATCCCATTTTCTTCCTTTTTACTGGCGCTGATATAACCTAAATGTGTTGCAAGCGCCGTAAAACCCTTAAAAACAAAAACAAACTTTGTCTTGTTTTTCTTGGATGCTTTAATTGTAATTCTAGAACTTTTTACTATCCCATTTTCTTCCTTTTTACTGGCGCTGATATAACCTAAATGTGTTGCAAGCACCTTAATACCCTTAAAATCACACGATTTTTGATGACGAAACTTTTCCCCAATTTTTTTAAAGTTTCTTTGAATGCCATATTGAAACGTCAAATCACCATTTTGATTTTTTAAAGTATCACTCCAATAATAAGACCAAAAATGTAATATTTTGGTCTGTAGAATAAAAGCTGTTAAAATTGATTGTCCACGAAAGGATGAATGAGTCTCTTATGTTTTATAATGTCATAACTTGAGTTGTCACTTGATAATTAAATGCATGAATTTCTGTTATATTATTATACATTCCATTTGACTAACAAGGGCTTGTGTAAAAATATAATTTTTTTTTCCCCCTAACTTTAAAAAAGAAAAATATTTGTGTAGTTTTGTTGAACATTATCTCTGAATGTGTTTGGTTGTGATCTGTTATACAATTCAATACTGCCATACACTGAAAAACGCTTTTTTGTTTTGTTTTGTTTTGGCCAGAAATCTTTCACTTTAAATATCAGTGAATTTGAAGATGAAGATTACCCTCAGCTTGTCAAAAATTCTTAAACCCGAGACTTATTTTTCCATGTGGTCGAGTCATTGACTATGCAGCTAAACATGAGTCACATCATGAAAATTGCATAGGAGTGATTGTAGATCACTCTCATTAATTAATATTTAATGGGTTATTTTTTTTATTTGTTTTGTTTCTAGTTTTTGTTTTTAAAGGCAAAATAGAAATTTAAAAAACATTTTGCCATGTACCACTTTTAGCCATACAGGGAAGATGTATTGATTGAGTGATTTTATTCATAAAGAGCCTCAATTCGTATAGTCTTATCTTGTGTTGTAGCATTGCGAATGGTGTCTGGGTTTGTTTTGGGTCTTACTTTGAAGGTTTTGAATGTTTACAAATCATATACACGTAAAATACAGTGCATGACAGAGAGATGATTTACAAGACAAAAAATATAAATAACCAAAACTCGACGGTTTGGGTCTAATTATTAGAAAAATCCTTCGAAAAATTGATTTTGACATTTTGGTGGAAATAATATAATTGAAGTCCAAATTCTTAAAATAGACTATAAAGGCACGAAAAACACAGTCGAAAATGGTACAGATAGTAGGAAAAGTGTGAAAAACTGGAAGCTATTTTGCTATTTTCTCAATATGTCATTTTTCTAAGGGTATGGGATACTGTGTCAAACGTTTCTCAGAATCTATTCAATGAAATTGTCTGAAAATTTCCACAATTATCACAGAGATAATGTATTGTGTCACATCAGAGAGATGTTTTTGAAAAGATATGTGAATTGTGAATTATAATCCTAATTCTGAATTTTTAAGGTCAATTTTGTCATAACATTTCGAATCTCAATTTTTGTAATGTTCTAATAAAAGTTCCGTAAGCTAAAGCCGTAAAATATCTCTGTTGTGACACACTATGGTACAATGTTGACAAGAGGGAAGAATATGTAGGTCATTCCTTCATTAGTATTTGTGGAACGTTTGCCACAAGATTGTTATATTTTTTAACGTCAGACCCCCAAAATAGGTTGCAAGATGGGTATCAACACAGATAATTAAAATTTTTCACCATAAATGTTGATTTTTAACCTATAATGACGATACAGAATGATTAAAACCGCCCAATATTGGTAATTATTTTTTTTTTAGAAAAGACCCAAACTGCCCCTTAACATTTGACTGTTTCCCTCCCAGCTAGGATATCTGGCCAGGGCCATGACAAAACCAAGTAATGTCATTCCAAGACAAAGACAGAAAGAACGTTGGAAAACATTTAGGGGGATAGTAAGTGCCTCCCTGCCCACTATGGGAAATCAAGAACCTCATCCAGTCATTAATACACAATTATGGGTGGGGTTCCTGACCTCCCATAGTGGGCAGGGAGGTCACTTACTGTGTCTACTTCTAGACCGCTATATGTTTTCTGAGTTGCTTTCTGTTTGTGTCTTGGAATAAGATTACTTGGCTTTGTCATAACCTAGACCAGAGTCCTTGATTGGGAGGGAAATAGTCAAATGTATTGTGTTGATTTTAGGAGGTGATATTTTTTTCGTTGTATATCTCTGTTGTGTATTATAATATTTGTTATTTTGAATTTGAAATATAGACATTTGAGTGTGTTCCTCTTAGTGGGATATTGTGTTGTCTCTGGATGAGACTTTCAGGTGATCTCAAACTGAGCAAGCACACTCATGTAATCTTCATCTGTTCCCTGGGTGGGGTTCATGACCTCCCATAGTGGGCAGGGAGGTACATACTGTGTCTTCTATCCCCCTGTGTCTGTTTTCCAACATGCTTTCTGTCTTTGTCTTGGAATGAGATTACTTGGTTTTCTCCTGGCCCTGGCTGGGAGGGAAACAGTCAAATGTATAGTTAGTTTTGGGAGATGGTATTTTTTTCCCTGTAAATCATCTCTGTTATTCACTGTATTATGTTTTGTTTATGTATTATATATTTGTAAACATTTGAGTGTTTTCCTCTTAGTAGGTAGGGACATGTACTTGTGTCTGGATGAGACTTTTAGGCGATCTCAAACTAAGTACACTGGTAGTGTGTTCTTGGAATCCACATCTGTTCCCTATTTTAACCAATTCCCCTTTGTCTGCATTATTCTTGGATGCTATAATTGTAATTCTAGAACTTTTTACTATCCCATTTTCTTCCTTTTTACGGGCGCTGATATGACCTTAACGTGCTGCAAGCGCCGTAAAACCCTTAAAAACAAAATTCATCTGTTCCCCATTTGTAGGATTCCCCTTTCTGGGTGGGGTTCCTGATCGCCCATAGTGGGCAGGATGGCCAAGTTAGATAATGTTATAAAATCTTTGTTCATTTCCTCCTTCGACTTGTTGGACATTTGTTTCTTGTTTCCACAAAGTGGGGTCTTGACGGGCATGAGGTTTTCTCAAGTAAATTCAACTTTCCGGATAATTTTCTACACATTAGACTTGAACAGAAAATGTCATTTTACTCCTGAAGTCTCAGTTTAAACTTTTGCCACCTAATTGAATTTTGTTCTTGAAATATTTAATTCTCTCTAAATAACATTCTTGACAAAATCCTCAAACTTCTTCCAATCCTCTTTGTCTGACTTTGATTTAAAGGTAAGATATTTGAATTATCAGCTATTTCCATTACATTCGGATTCCTGATGGCATAGTTGGTTGAAAATAAAATATAGGAATTAGTATCAAATTTGGGTGCAGGCGAGGTTTTTTTCTGACCCCAGCATTGATTGGGTAGCATGGTCTGTTGATCTGGGAGAAAGTACTTTGCAAATGATAGAAAATTTGACCCTTCAGTTTTATCGAGGTCTGAAGGACTATTCTGTCTATTGCTAATATGCCTGTTTGGTTCTTTACTTAGGTTTTCAATACTTTGTTTTATCTTATTGTCTAAATACATATTTAAATGTTTTAAAAGAAATATTCTGAGCTCTTTACTATTTGGTTCATGTACCGGCATTGATTGTATATGAATAAACATATTAAAATATGACATGTTACTTTCTCTTGTCACTTTCTAAAACTGTTCCTTTTAGTTTTTCCTTTTTAAAAGAGTCATTTAGCGAGAATCAGTGATGAGTCCATATTTTCCTGCTTATTGTTAACATGCACAAAATAACTCTCTAAAAAGTTTCATAGAGTGGGGTTTTTTGACCTTCCAATGTGGGCGTAAAGGTCACTATTGCCTAGTCTTTATCCCACTCTGTTTGTTTTCCTTCCCTATTTCTCTCGTCTTTATTCTCGTTTTTTGAGACGGGGATCCTTAACTGAGAGGGTGTCAGTTAAATATATTGTTCCTGTTTTTAAAAAGATATTTTTTCCCCTTGTAAAATAGGAAAACTTGCTAATTATTTAATTGTTCATAACCAAAAATATGATTCGTAATGTCTTTTCCATATATTTTAGATGAAATAACATTGTGAAGTTCAAATTCATTTAGTAGTTTCAAAGATACAGTTTAAATGTGAGCACAAGGATTTTGAAATCAACTATGATATTGATCATTAATCTGTTGAACATTAGAAAAGACTAAATGTAGATATGGATACAGGTCAAGGTTATCGATGACATGATTTTTGTTTTGTTTTGTTTCTTTATTTTAAGGGGGCAGCGTGACACAGTAGTATCATCTTACTTCATACCCAGAAGGTACCAGTTTTGATCTCTCCTTCCCCTAACGCGCTGAGTGATCTCGCCCTATCTCACTTTGCGGTGCTGCACTGCAGCTGAAGCCTGGGTTTTTCTGGTCTTCCTTTGGAATAGACGTGAATAAAAAAAAAGTCCCCCTGTGGATGAATAAAGGGAATTTTTTTTATTTTATTTTATTTTTTATTTTAACTATTGGCTAATTTATTTTGGTTTAAGACACTTATATGCGCATATATTATATTCTGCCTTACTGTAAATTATTTACCTAATTTTTCATCATTATCATTACTATTATCATTAGTAAATTGCTTTGTACATAACAAGACTTATTTTTATTTTAGTAAATATTATTTCGTATTGATTTGTTGCAGGATGCTATGCAGATGGGTGAAATCAAACTGGTTATTGTGTAATGATGTTTTGTAAAAAAGGCGAGTTTAAATTAAACATTGCAATATTATATTATATCAATGTGAATAGAGATTGAATTGATTAAATAATGTTCAACTGTTGATCACGGTGTTCAAGTATGAATTTGTTAAATTTTAAGCCTTTAACAGCAAGCCTGGATTTATTTTTTTTCAATTAATGATATTGTAAATTTGAATATGCTGTGCTTTACAACACTCTCGATCTCCACACAACATCACAGATGAGAGAAGTTGTGGAGAGACAAGCTGCACCGTGGATGTATGATGCCATCTTCACATCCAATCGGCAAAGATGAAATGCAGAAAGATAATGGAAAATATTGCAGAAAGAAGAGGACTCCAACACAAATACCACTTGAACATTGTAAAATCGTCTATTTTTAGTGCGAAACAAAAGTCCTATTTTGACAAAATATGTGATGTAGGCATTGGATGTAGGTGCTTTGCCTGACGTCCGTGCTCAATGTACATAAGCAGTATCGAATAACTTTGATTTCTTCATCTCACATTTTACATCGTCGCAACTTCAAGTTTTCAAGAATTCAAGTCAAGTCTACAACTACAATGGCAAGCTTATCCCTGAAAAGAAAGATCCAGTTGATCGATGCAGTTGAAAGGTCTGGCATGCGACAGAAAATCATCGCAGAGGAAATTGGCATACCAGCCATTTCTGCCTAGAGGTTCGTACCCTTCCGCTTTTCGCGGAATAATTCCACTTAATTGGTCAACATTCCGCATTCAAGGCGAACATTCCGCTTTTCAGTATCCAATCGAGGAAAACATTTTTAAAAATCTCTGATTAAAAAAAAAGAAGTGAGCTATGGCTTATTTCGTCAGCATCTCTATGGTCAATCAACACACATTTTGTGTGTCTGATTAGACCCTTCAAAGTGTGTGCAGCCGATATTTTAGGGAGGGGGGTTGACCGAAGTATTATTATTATGTTGACTCCAGTATATGAGGTCAATGACCTAGGTAATAGTATATGTTTGCTCCAATCGGTAATATTATTGAGTGCGGTCAGCTTCTTTTTCTATCTAATTTTAGCCCTGTGTATTTGTGCGTGTGTGTGTGTGTGTGTGCGCGCGCGCGTGCCGGCACGCGCGTTTGTTTGAAATACCTAGTGTGTGTTGAGAGGGGAGGAGGGAGGGTCCTGACAAGGTTAAATCCATCCATTCAATGCTTTGCTCTGAGACTGCCAGGGCCTGTGTGTCCTCTTTTATAATTTGCCCCCCCCCCCCTTTTTTTTTTCTCAATTGGTTACACTCCGGTTAAGTTGATTTTCGGTTAAGTCGACCCCCCCTCCCTGTTCCCCTGGGCATCGTCTTATCCGGAGTCTACTGTATTCCCACAAAACGGCAGGCCTACCCAGCAGAAAAAAAAAAAAAGATTAGATTCAAACAAGCTCTCTACAAAACTACGTTATGTTCTTATTAATTAAACAAGGAACATTGTGATGTACAAAATAAATATAAATAAGAAAAATTGTATATTGTGTCGTAACAAACGTGACGATTTTGATGTATGTGGTAAGGAGAGGGTTAAAGTTGCACATATGTAGTTTTTGTGTTGATATGTTTTATCCCGCTGGCGGGTGTTATGAGTTTTTAATTTTTTTTATTAAAACTTAACGGAATTTATCACTTATACAATACCACCACCACCGCCACCGCCACTACTACTACTGTGGCGATTCAGACTCATTCTGAATAGTTTCCCGTGGCTATTCGGACTCAAAACTTTAATGTTCGTGCACATACAAAGAGTGGACGACACAAATGTGGGTAGAAGGCAGAGGGTGGGAGCGATAAAGAACGAGAAAAAGAGCTCAGAAGAAATTCTGTTTTGCCCACATCACACTGACCCAGCTCATATCCCTACTTTGGACTGATGGCGTTTTGCCCGTCTCACACTATCAGAATATGTTATTTTAAAATTATTTATTTAGTCCTGACTTTATTTGGACATCGTGTTATCTTGTTAGAAAAGCTTTCCATTTATACCACAGTTACTTTGACTGACTTTTGTTACTTTTGAAGAGTTTTAACTCTTCTCTTTTTATTTTTATCCGTACTTCCAATTGATCCATGATTTTGTCTTTCTCGTCAATTACCTGTTGATAGTTACTACAATCGTAATTTTGATTTGCATTAATTTTATGCAATTAACAATAATTAAAATATTAAAAAACAAACAAAACAACCCCCCTCCCTCCCCCCCCCCCCAAACAAAAAAGCTAATAACCATATAAGCAAAAACTAAAATGCCACCGGAGATTATTCAGATCTAAAAAAAAAAAATACATAAGGTCGAAAAAATAAAGGAATCATGACAATGACAATGATCTGACAATTAATTTCCGCTTCGAAAAGGAAATTTGAGGAATTATAAAGCACACACACACACACACACACACACACACACACACACACACACACACACATAAAACAAAAACCAAAATACAAAAATTCCAAACAACACGAAAATTGAAAATACTCACCACAGGAAAACAACCCCCCCCCCCCCCAAACTCGATTATAGCAGACTATAAATATTCTAAAGATAATGTAGTTATTTCCCTTCGTTGCTGTTTTGTTGTGACTTGTGACAGGAACAGAGAGGACAGAGGAAGAAAAAATTATTAAAAACAAATTTTTAAAAATTCATAGATTGTAGTCAGGATACCGATAGTGCCAGTTGTTCAACAGACAAGAATCGTTGATCATTTTTACAACAATGGCATTTGGCAGAAGGAGTAAACGATCTGCTCAAGATAGAAAACGAAAGAAACCAGTGCACAGGTGAACATACGAGTACGAGACAATAATGAACAATACTTTCGAGTCTTTTACTTTTATTTTTACAATTAGATTCATGCCACGTTGTATATATAAAATTTCTTCTTTCAAAATAACACTGTGAAAATGATGTGACGCAAACTTAAGCATGCATGAAAATCGATTTGATTTATGATGAAGTTTGTGCAAGAGAAAAACTCAAGAGAAAAGTAAGGAGTAAAAGCCAGTAACTTCCTCTTTCAGAACTCGAAAGCTTCGATATTGGAGAATCCTGGAGGGAATATTGGACAAGTCCACGCCCACAGAAAGTGGGGTAATCCAAGATCCAACAGAACTAATTCCAGACTTCAGGAATGGCAATCGAAGACAGTGGGTTGCATCAAACCGAGTACTGACAGACAGGCCATGGCAGGACTGAGTCAATAGCAAGGTCTGAGAAAGTCTGTGACTGTCCCCACTATCAGGGAATACCAGAGACAGCAGACCACCTAGTCCTGCAGTGTCCTGGAGGCTGTCCTCAGCTGACGTGAAGAATTTAAAGACTGGATGGAGACGTCCTGCCTGGATATGCAGCCATATGCTACTAGATAAATGAGCTTTTAATAATAATAATAATAAATGGCATTTATATAGCGCTTTACCCCGTTGTCACAGGCTCTAAGCGCTTTACAGTGATATAAAACAAAACATATTACAGTGAGACAAGTGTGAAGGAAACGTGATACGAATTCAATTTAACAACAACAAAATATGAAAATAATATTGCAACATTATGAAGTAAAAAGATAAAACTTTAAGCGAGATTTGAACGTTGTCAACGAATCCGAGCATCTCACGTGTGATGGGAGAGAGTTCCAAAAATGGGGGGGGGCGAAAATTGAAAAGACTGTTCACCTATTTTTATATAGCGCAATATCCACTAAACATGCTCAAAGAGCTTTACAAGGTCCCTGGCCAACAGCAACACTAAACACGTAGGACGAGACATGACGCCTGTTAGGCCGGCGATACTACAATTTTTCGAACAGAGACAACGCTGTTAGCAGCCAGGTACTCATTTTACACCCAAGTACGGTGAGAGAATCTGAGTCAACTTTTCCAAGGATTCAACTATGTGCCGAGCAAGGCTCGAACCTAGGACCTTCCGATCCGAAAGCGAGTGTCTCTCCACTTGACTACATAGCCGCACAAAAAGGAAGACATCAAAATTACAATTGAGTTATAGATCTTTCTGAATGTTGAGTTACATTACGTATTATAAATCTACAAAAATAGGATACATTCTGATTAAATCGATAACATAGATGAATAAGATGAATCTGGCACTGACAATAATTACTGTGATAAAAAAAGGCAACAGTCACAGTTATTCTCAATCTATTTGTCTTTTGGGTCTGTAGGATAAAGGACTATTTATGTTTGCCATTAACATAATCATGACTATGGTGAACATATTATTATATTCTCACAAGTATCTTCTCTTTCCCTTAATATATATCCATGAAATAGAGTGGCTGGATTTGTTAAAATCTTTATTTCTCCCTTTATTCATCAAGGTATAATTATAAGTACAAGCCTGATTGTCCAATTCGCATTGTTGTGACTGATCTCATGGTGGAAATTGTAAAAACTTGTTGACAGGTTGAACTAAAAAGGAACCCTAACATAGTTAACTCACTCAATCCTAGATATGTTTGCTAGTTTTCAAAATTGGAAACAAATGTATTGAAAATGAGCATGTACATAGATAGTTTTATTCAACTATCATTAACATACAAAAACTATAAAACATTTGCTTTGATACTACGCGTATAATTTGTCTTGTAAGAATGTAATCAATAGACATGGGGTAAAAGTAACCCAGGTAAACTACGGATATAGCCGGTGTTAGGGTTGAGTGAGTTAAGGCTTAATATCTTCATCAATATAACCAGCATTGATTTTATCTCATTACATTGAATTGAACAATAAGAATTTTTTTTGCTTAAAAATTTCAGGAATAGCAGTCCAAAGGCATCAACAGCTTCAACAAAAGGAAAGATAAAAACAAAAACCCAAGGAAAAAAAGAACCAATTGATGCTACAAAGTCTAAATTTGTAACTCATCTTGGTGGCTGTCATTGTGGGGCTGTGAGATTCTCTGTCAAAGCACCTGCTGTTGTTGATGTTTTGGATTGCAAGTAAGTAGACTAATTAAAAGGATCAAGTCAGAAGTTATGCTTTATCGTAAAACAAAACAAAAACAACAGTCGTCTCATTTGCCTTCTCCTGATTGTATCCAATAGTTCTCGTTCTTTTCCTGTGTGATCTAACACTTCTTCATTACTTACTGATGCAGTCTAGGAAATTTTAAAGAGTTTTCTGTGCACCTTGATTTTGAATGCTTCGTGTCGTTTTTTCAAATCTGCGTGTATAATCCATATTTTACAACTATTCATTAGCATTGAGAAGACATATATTATGTTTGTGTCATTTTTGCAATTTCGGAGACATTTCTATTTTTGAATTTATTGGAATGTTTGTTTTGTTCTTGGTATTGTTTGTTTGATTTCTGATATATCCGCAATCATTAGAGTGTTTGAACTTAAGTATTTGAATAATAATAATGATTATAATATAATAATAATGAAAATAATAATTTTAAAAAATAAATTATGATGATGATGACGATGATTATCATAATACATGTAATAATGAAAATAATAATGATTAATAAATTAGTAACAAATAGTTCTTGCACTATAGCAGATTTCTCCATGCTTTCTGTGTGACTGATGGGTATGAGACATTGCCAGACAAAGCAGAAAAATAATGAAAATTTTTTTTTTTTAAATCAGCCTATTTCGAATGGGGATATAGCCTTTGACTTCCTGATTATTGGTCAGACGGGTAGTCATTACATCACAGAGGCCACTCAATACTTGGGATATTTAAAGCTTATATTCTTCTCAAGAGTACCCGGTACCCATATCTGTTGTGAACTCTTCTCTGCATCATTTCAAACAAAAATTCAAAAGGAAAGGTCAAGAATGAAGACATGAGAGTATGCTCCATTTAATCATATCATATCATATTATGTAAAAGTTTTTTTTGGTATATTAACCTTTGAGTACTGTGTATTAAAATTTTGTCGTAATTTTTGACATATATATATATGAGTATGCCCTAGTTCAAGATTATGGACATAAATGCTACAGAATAGCACTTAGTTTGATGACAATTATTTTTACCTTTTCTATCCCCAGTTGCAGCATTTGCACAAAGAAACAAAATAAACATTTTGTTGTTCCCAAGTCAAGGTTTAAATTGCTTCAGGTCTGTAACCAGTTGGCCTCTGTTTAGTTGTTCTTTTTTCTAATTTTCAGTGTTTGTAAAGAAACCATTTGTTACAATTTTAATATGTGAAATTAGAGTAGAATATTGTGCAACATAGAACAGAGGTAAAATACAGAGAAGACAATCACTTCTAAAAAGCCAGCCAGCTTCACTGGGAACTGAACCACTGACCTTCTTTCATGACAAATAATAATCTTACCAAGTATGGAATCCAGTACCTACCTAGACTGCCTTATCAATGAGATAATTCTATGTCAATATAATCTTCACTGTTGTTTTTCACCAAATGCTGTTAATTCCACATCTAATTTGGAACAAGCGCAACATAGTTTTATGAAATGTTTTTAAAATGTGTTTTTTGCGTTATGTGTTGTAATAGTAATAGTGGTAGCACTTATCAGAATTTTATACCAACTCAGGATATCCATTATATTGGTTGAATTAATGCTATGACCACATGACCCTAACTTGATTTCCCTCAACGATTGTAATACACCCCAGTATTGTTTCCTCCAACACACAGTATCTTCAAACTCAATCGAATGTCCCAATTTTTTCCTTATTATTCTTTGTTATCATTCCATTCCATCCTCGAACAAATGATTCCCCCGAACACGGTTTCCTCAAACTAATTTTGCCCAGGCAACGTAAAAAATATAATTAATTAAAGGTTTAAAAAAATTATGCCCAGTGATTTTGACCACTGATACTGATAACTTACTGTGATATTGACAATTTCAGTTACTTATGTGTGTATCCTGTGTATTTATCTTCACTGCATGGTGGTTATGCAGTATAATACACATGTAAACAAACACAACCACGCACACACTACATCATTGTTTCGCCTAAAAGACACCCATCTGCTTATTCTTATCACTTCGCCACTAGTTCCAATTTCAAAGCCATGGGCCATGATGTGCTAATGTGTGGTACAGCTGTAAATTAATGTTGTGAACAGCAAGCTCTACCCTCCTCCCTCCAAAACACACACACATACACACACCCTCATCCTTTTTCTGTTTCCCAAACATTTTTGCATGTCCCGAGGGGTTCGAAGAAACTGCTGGAGTGTATATTGTATTTCATTTTAGTATATGATTTCCCTTAAGGCACCTCGTAAAATAATCTTGCTATCATCATTTGTCCATTGAGTCACAATCTATGGTATGATAAAAAGATCATGCTTGATTAACTATTCCAGTTACCTACTGCACCTATTTCTCACACTGAAAAGACAACCACCAACATCTCCATTAAATAATTATAACAGCCCTCATACATGTGACAATTTGAGACTTGCAAAAATGTCAGTAATCGTGAATATCTTTGTGTTATTAAAAAAACAAAACAAAAAACATGTATGATAAAGGCAATCATGTGTTTGTTATATTTATAGTTTTCATTTTACTTCCAGGCTAATACAGCTGGTTTTAAACGTCCCTATGCCCATACTTTTTTTATTTCAGGGAGCAGATTCCATTACAACGTATACATTCAATACTCACAAAGCCAAGCACACCTTTTGTAAGATATGTGGTGTTCAAAGTTTCTACACTCCGAGATCAAACACAGATGGTTATGGTAAAATAACACAAAATATATATTTTCAAGAAAAAAAAAGAATCACTAATGTATATTTTTTGCAAAATTTATTATGATTTTTCAATATTTTTTGTTGGATTTAATGATGTACAATTTTATAACCCATGTTAGTATTGAATCGAGTAAGCATGATTTGTTTGGGCTATTATATATTGTGAACGAGTTTGATTATTTCCTCTTCCGTCGCAAGTTCAAAAGATGAAAGAGGTATAGCGCTGTCAGTTTTCTCAGAGGTTTTAGTTATGTCTACGATGTTGCAATGTTCCCTGTCGAAAGTGGAATGTATTTCGCATATTTTGTCTCCTTCAGGAGACCATTTTTTATTTTAAAAAAGTTCTTTTGTCATATTTCTTGGATGAGACAGTTTTTTTAATTTGATTTCATTTGGCTTCTTCTATCAAACTATTTGTTCCAGTTTTGATGGAAATGTACAGCTCTATAATGTTAATTGATCTTGTTTTCCTCCATAGCCTCTCAGCTTTTCTTTTTTGACATTCGTTTTTCCTCAGAAAACCAATGCGTAATTGGGTGAAGTGATATCATTCGTGTTTGTAGTGACGCATGCTTCTCAAGAATGTCTAGGATTGCTGTTTGAAATACATTTAGCTTGTCTGCTACATTTGTTTTTTCTTCTACAAGGTCATCAAGATCTGCATTTCTCAGGTCTTTGATAAAATCATCGCGACATTTTGACTTGGATTTTCTGTACTTAATTGTTTTTTGTTCATAGGACTCTTCGATGGTGAGAAGTAAAAAAAAAAAAAAAAAGTACAGTGTTGTGATCTAAAAACTGATTTGGAATTACAGATATTTCTTTGATATAATCATCAAACATTATTTTAACACATATATATAGTTCACCCAACTCAATTGTTAAACGAGTCGAAAGGTCACAATATATGTACATGTGTGCAAAAGTACTTTACTTGGAGAGATTCATAAAATCTGTTTCTTCCCTTAGGTATAATGCCTCATTGCCTGGACCCTGGAACGTTGAGATCTACAACTACTACTCCCTTTGATGGGATGCAGTGGGAGAAGTCAATTGAGACTTCCAACGTAAGGGAACGTTCTAAAGAATCTGTCTAGTTACTAGTTGGTACAGCTAATGTATTATTTATGAGTGACAATATTGATTATTGATCCATCATTATAACTTATCCCACTTAACATTATCCCACCATGACCAAGGATTAAAGGTGCCAAATTCAGTTGAATAAAGATGTAGATCCTTTAACTCACTCAACCCTAACACCGACTATATCCGTAGTGTACCCTGGTTACTTTTACCCCATGCCTATTTATTACATTTTTCTGAGACAAATTACAGGCATAGTATCAAAGTTTATGTTTTTAGTTTTTGCATGTTACTGGTAGTTGAATAAAACTATCTATGAACTATCTATGTACATGCTCATTTTAATACCTTTTTTTTTCAATTTTGAAAAGTAGATTGAGTGAGTTAAAGAAATTGAAATGTAGCAAATCTGATGTAATATTTTTTATTTCTATGAATAAAATATAATTTATTGTCTCATACATTCAATGTTTACTCTTATGTGAATGACATTGATTATTCCGTATTCAGTTTGCCTTTATAGGACAACTTCAGATCTAGCATAAGCAAGAAACTGGACACCCTCCATTGTTGGCAGGTGACTGGCTATGTCCTCGATTTCTATCTCCCTATATCTCTTTTCTGAGTTAATTTGTCTTTGTCTTGGAATAGGATTACTTGGTTTTGTTCTGGCCCTTGTTGCAGTCTTTCACTGAGAGGAAAACAGTCAAATGTACGATGTTAGTTTTGGGAGATATTTTCTTTCCTTGTAAATCTTTCTCTCTCAAGTAATGATAATTATATATTTTGTTTTGAACATATCTTGTAAACATTTGAGTATATTCCTCTTAGTGGGATCCTGTGCTGGTGAGACTTTTAGGCGCTCTCAAAGTACATTGATGGTATGCTCTTGGAACCTACAGTTGTTCCCTATTTGAACCATTTTCCCTTTGCCTCACTTTTTGATAACCTACAGTTATGGGAAAATGACAATTTCTGCCACAAAAATGCCAAGTCCTGAAAATTATCAACAAAAGGAAGATAATACCATCGAAATCTACGATACACAACTTCACACTAGAAGTCACCAAAGCAAAATATCTCGGGAGTAATGATAAATAATCACCTGACCTGGAAAGACCACACTGCAGACATACGTAGTCAGAAAGGCAATCTCCACCCTGGGATTATTGAGAAGCTATAAAGCTTATGTTAGACCAACACTCGAGTATAGCAGTACAGTATGGGATCCTTATCATTCCTCTGAAATTAAGGAAATAGAAACCATCCAACATAGAAGAACTATAAAATTCGTTCAACAAAATCCTAGAAACAAATCAAAGTCATATATTACACCCCATTTGGAACTAATGAAGGAAAGGAGAGAGAAGAATAAACTAAATGTATTTTACAAAGGCCAGAAAAACCAGGTCAGATTGCCACTACAGGGCCTCCAACCAAACAAGTGGAAACTTGGCAAATGTATGTTTCTACCTTCAACTATAAGACTGAGGAACAACTTGGATAGCTTCCAGTAGAACAACTGTGGTGAATGCTTAGCTGATGAGTCTTCCACGAGGAAGTTTCAGCTTGAAGAAGAAGAAGAAGATGAAGATGAAGAAGAAGAAAATGGATAAAATAACGTTTTTTTCTTGTCCCAGGAAATTATTTTTAGCACTGTAGTTTTTTTTAACAATCTCAACTGCACATGAGACAAGTATTCTCACAAAACCTGTGAACAATTTAACCAAAGTTCCTCACGTTTGTTATACCACCAAACTCGCTTATCACCAATATAATGATGAATAGCTTTGATTAAAAGATTCAATATTCCACATTATAAAGTATATATAATAATTAATTGAGCTTTTATATAGCGCAATATCCACTAAACATACTCAAAGTGCTTTACAAGTGGTTCCTGGCCAACAGCAACATTTAACGTGTAGGACGGTCGGTACATGACGCCTGTTAGGCGATGTTACAATTTTTTTTTGGACAGAGGCAACGCTGTAAACGGCCAGGTACTCATTTTACACCTGAGTACGGTGAGAGAATGTGAGTAAAGAGTCTTTTCCAAGGACTCAACTATGCACTGAGTGAGGCTCGAACCCAGGACCTTCCGATCCGAAAGTGAGTGTCATACACTAGACCACATAGCCGCAGTTATCACCAATATAATGATGACTAGCTTTGATTAAAAGATTCAATATTCCACATTATAAAGTATATATTGTGGTATAACACGGCTTTTATTATTGTGAAATGCAATTAAACGGATAGAGCAGAATTAATTGAAGAGTTATAATAAGGCTGTCTTTTTTAAGTTGGTAAAATAAAACCAGACAAAAATTTGTTCTTTACAAAATGTGCCACTGTTGATTTATTTCTTAAAAAAAGATGGATACATACTTTATTATTGGTAAAACGCATAGAGAATACAAAATGAACTGCAAATATGAATAGAAAGTTGCCCACGGTGCTTCTTCATATTTTATTCTTATTATGTTTTTTATCCCTGATGTTGTTCCCTAAATAAGATAGTAGTTCAACGCAACTTAATCAGGTTTAATGAATGCTCAAAAATTCGAATGATGATGGCAGTGATAAAAATAATAAAGTACATAATAAATAGAATAAATTAAAACATTTATAAAGAACATATATCCACAGGTTCACAATAATAGTTATGATGATAATAATGATGATGATGACAATGGTGATAATAATGATGACGATATTACTACTCATGAATACTGTAGTACCAATACGATATTCCTTCTTCTATCTCATTAAGTGAAAGATTACTTTTTACATTGGAACTAACATTGACGCACAATAATGAATGCGTTGTAAAATTCAGAAAGAATTCAGACTAAGCAGAGTGTATAAAATCAAGAACTCAGTAATAAACTAATGGAGTATTAAATTAATGACTGGGATTCATTGGCTTGATTATTTTTCAATTTTGGATCACTACTACTACTATGTATAAATCGAAATAGACCTGAACCAAAATAGATTACACATTCTTTTAAATTTTTTGAACACATTCTTTCGATTTCAACAGATTTTCAATTTATCGAATATTCGTTACAGTTTTATTGAAAAATTAAATCATGTGGTCAGAATGGTGTTAGTATTATATCTAGACTGAAGTTTGAATCAAAGGCTTACTAAAATGTGCAGCAAGAACTGGCATCAAAATTAGTTCAGAGATAAATGTCTTAAAGTTCAAACTGAGCATTGCACAGTTTTAATATTAAATTGAATTGTTTTTTAAAAAATGGCTTGGCATTTGGAATCCGTGTCTTCATCTAGGGAAAAAAAAGACAGACAAATTGTTGGATTATGCAGTATTCACACACATAAAACTCGTCCAAAAATTTTATTTCACATAATAAAAATAATAATAAAAAAAAAAAAATTAATAAATAAATAAAAGTAACAATAATAATACATAGTTTTTCTACGATCCCTTACCCTATATGTCAAATGCTTAACAATTACATAGCATCAGTCACTCAAACAGCTGGGTGGGGTTCCTACCTCCCATAGCGGGCAGGGAGGTACTTGCTGTGTCTTTTATCCCCTGTTATCTGTTTTCCAATTGCTTTCTGTCTTTGTCTTGGAATGAGATTGCTTGGTTTTGTCCTGACCTTGGTCGGAGTCCTTGGCTGAGAGGGAAACAGTCGAATGTATAGTTATAGTTTTGGGAGATGATATTTTTTTCCTTGTAAATCATCTCTCTGTTGTTATGCATTGTATTATGTTTAGCTTACACATTATATTATATGATTGGTAAACATTTGAATGTATTCCTCTTAGTTGGGACCTGTGCTTGTGTCTGGATGAGACTTTTAGTGATCTCAAACTTAGTACTTTGATAGTGTGCTTTTGGAATCTACACCTGTTTCTTTTTTGAACCAATTCCCTTTTTCTCGGATGCTTTATTGTAATTCTATAACTTTTTACTATCCCATTTTCTTTCTTTTTACTGGCACTGATATAACCTTAATGTGTTGCAAGCGCCGTAAAACCCTTAAAAACAAAACAAAAAACATCACTCAAACAGACAACATAACAGTATATAAGACTTCAAATTATATCACACATTAAAAATAAATATTTTAAGTCAAGGTCTCTTTTGAAGAATTCTGCATTGTCAGTGCCGCTTGCCAAGTTTGGATTCATGAGAATGTGATTATCAGACGTTGATCTGTAGTCTTAAGTTTCTGGCTGGGATGTAGCAACTAAGCATTATATTACATTAATGTGTCAAGGACTGTCAGAGTACAGTGATTTAAAACAATGGTATAGATCTTGTATTTCATACGTCCATCAATAGGTAGCTAATGGAGTTCTTTAAAAGCCCCAATGCAGATCAATTTCTCTTCATACTACAGTTGAGGAGGGATAAATCAACCTCTTCAGGACTGCTGTTAAATGTTAAAATATAAGCGTTCCTTCTTAAAAATGAAAGTGAAAGAGAAACAAATGAAAAATACATGATAACTACAAGAAAAGTTAATCTGGATGATTTGGTTGCCGTTAAAAGAGCTGATTTTTGAATTTATGATATTTCACTGAATTATACTCTTAAGAAATCAGTTATTGAGGTCTGTTTCTGAAGACCAGGAATCATTAAATAGACCCTGTTTTCAGCACTGGCAATGACATCAAATATGGACGTGCCCTCAGGATGTTGTTGGGCAAAGCAGCGGAGGGCCTTGATAGATGCTATACCTGCATAGAAATAGTGCGGGTTCGTCCTCACCTGACTCTCCATCGGGCATTCTATTGAGACTTAACACATGACTGGAGAAGCTGAGCATCTATAACTATAAGAGAAATAGAGAAAGAGGGGGATAAGAAGTCTCAGTCCTATTTACCGACATGAAGTAGCGGTTCTAGACAGTGACCATGGGATTGGCAAGGCAGCTTGTGAATTCATGTAGACAAGTCTTGCTTTTTATTGGGCGATTTTGGGGATCATTCCCCATTAACCTACTTGTTGAAAGTCAAGTAATATAAGGAATTACCTGTACTGGTTAGAATAAAACTGAAACTTGCAGGTGAACAGTTAAAATGTGATAATTTACAACTATAAATATGGTCACTTATGTAAATAGTCCTTTTTCATCATTTCACCATAACCAATGAGCTGCACTTACTTTCCAAGCTACCAGATTCCAGTATTACATCTGTTAGGCATTTTGTTTGTTTGTTTGCATTACAACATCTGCTGCTGCCAATATACAGGTACTCATTGCTCAGTTACTAATGAGCACACTCTAGTCCTGACATATCATCTCATAAAATCCCAAACCAGATTTCTAAGTCGGATGGATACAGCATTGCACTATAATGCAGAGGACCCAGACTGAAGCCCTGCTTTCAATATTTCTTTTTTTGTTTTTACCTTGAGCAAAACCCCCCTCCAAAAAACAACAAACACCCAATTGCTAACTTCATTGCGCTGCATTGCAGGCGATACCAGGATTTTTCATGCCTAACCTGCAAGTAGACCATTAAGTAAAAAATTCCCCATTGGTTGCTTTTTTAGATGCCTCTGATATCTCATGAATCGCATATTGTGAATGCTTATAATAATAATACACATTTATACAGCGCTCATTCTCGTGTAAAACACAAGCTCTGGGCACTTTACAATATAAATTATCAATTTTGAGTGCAAAAAACCCCCAAAAAACTGCAATGCAATGAATTCATAGCCAAATCAAGGATTCATAGCGTCAATAAAAGCAAATACCATTTTTTTTGTTGGTACTCACACTCACACATTTAGTATTTAGTGAAAGTTTCAAGGTTTAAGAGGTAAACATGAAAATCTCAAACCCATGATGCTATTTCTGACAGAATCCAATTGACGGTTCCTCTGTGACCTCTTGTTGCTATGCCTGTCAAACTATTGACATGGATGCCTTTTTAATTATTATCTTATAATATAATATAAGCCTTCAGTTCTTCAATCAACATACATTGCATACACTTTTGAAAATTACGTCAGCTATCGTATAATTTATAAAAACTAATCAAACATTTAAGTTGTTTTATTTCTGACACGGAAATTTAAAATAAAGTATATTTTGACCATGGATTCAACTACTCACCGTGAACCAAAGACCCATAGCCACCTTAAGTGCTTGCCTATCATCCAGAATAAACAGCCCACAGATCCTGGGCATCACTCACAATTTTAACTCAGATGATTGAAAAAAATGCATCATGTCGTCAGGTTTTTGCGATGCAATTCCTTTATCAAAATATGTGAGAAATACTCTCACTAATTGGGCCTGACCTATTTGTGTGTTTGAAATGTACTAAGGGTATCTCAGGCCTTTTCATACAGGAAATAAATAGTCAAGGGGACAAAACGGGGTAAATGGCAGGACATATTCTGATTGGTTAATGCTTAGTAATGGGCGAACCATCAATTACCTTGCACATGAAATATCCACAGGTGTGCAATTATTTAATGCCATCATGGACCAATCTAATACATAATTCCCCATTTCCTAATGCTGTCTTTGCCTATTTGAAGAAACATCAAATTCACAGATATCTCTAAATAAGTTTCAAGATAATGTCTAATCTTGGTAACACTCTTAAAAAAAACAAACAAACATACCCAGGACTATTCCCATGAAGAAGTCTCTTTGAGATCTGATGTTCACCCAACACAAGAACCAAATCATCGCTCAGTCTTCGCTCTTCTTCCTATATTTCTTCTCTGTTTTTTTTAGGGTCTCAACAAACTCATTCACTTTCTTCGTATCCTCAGGTGTCAATCCATTTTTCGCCTCATTCACAAAAGCTGTTGCTCTACTCCAGAGTTCCAAGGGTGAAGGTAACCGTGGTATTTTGTACCCTTGCTTAAGAATAATACCAGAGTAAACTCCTAATGAGAAGAAAAACAACTTTCCCATTATGGTTCTTCTGTGAAATCTCTGCTTAGAAAGACTCTCTGCTTAGAAAGAATAAGGCTCTTCTGGTTTTTATCATGGGATGATGGTGGTGGGCGGAAATATTCCTGTGTGAGAGAGGGTGAGATTTTAAAACATCAAAATTTAAGTAGTGATGCGGCTGTAAAATAAGTCACATAACACAAATAAAAAATGCATTACTTTCAAAATTCAAAATGCTCTTTGATGAGCATATTATAACTTATTTCATGTTTCATAGTTGTGACCCATTGTCTAAAATGGGTATTATCTTAGGTTGAAACATGAAAAATAAATCTAATAAAATAATTTTAAACAATTTTCTTTTTTGTTTCTCTTCCTTTGATAAATCTTACCCTTCAGAGTAATAATACCATTTTGAGGTAAAGTGTCACAATTTCACAATGTTATAGACACACAAAGGACTTCCTGCAGGCCATATGAGACACATTTTCTATATAAGATGCACAAGTATGCAATTTGATCCTCTTTACCATTAATTTGAATTGATACATACTCAGTCTCCAATATAATAAACAGAAAAAAGTAAAATCAATAATGACAGAGGGAGGCAGTGAGATATATATATATATATATATATATATATATATATATATATATATATATATATATATATATATATATAGAGAGAGAGAGAGAGAGAGAGAGAGAGAGAGAGGAGATGAGGGTAAGATAGTGTATATATGCCACCCTCCCCCCTCCCGTCATTAATCCTGTATATACCGACCACCTATCTATAACGGCCACTTTGGCCGTTGATCTTGGGTGGTCGTTATATACATGTTTGACTGTATTTGTAACTTTGACCAGGTAGATTGGAAGGTCAGAGGAGACGAATTGCTGAACCATATTTTCGTGTTCCCCGTATCGAAAAGATGTCTATTGGAACAATTTCTGCATGATGGCGCTGTTCCGATGCAGTGCATTATAACATTTAAAAATTATTATAAAATCATTATTATTACCTATAAAATTATCTAGACTCTAGGATTATTTGCAAGGAAAAAAAAATGTCTTAAAAACGATATCAAATTCATCTGATTGTTAACCCCTCAGGAAAAGATTCCAGGGAGGGCCTGGGATGAAAACCAAAAGTTCCAATTTCAGAAATATTCAGAACAAGATAAGGACAAGGCCACACACTTTGGAAGTGGAATGACAAATGATTTTTAAAAGAAAGAGAAAAACAAACAGGAGAAAGTAAAGCTATGAATAATGAATATGAAGCCTCCATCGGCCGGGGTGAAGGGTCAGTATTTCTATCCCTCAGCCTAAACTAAGGGGAATTCCATTTGACAGATTATTCCTAGCCCCCCCCCCCCCCCCCCCATCACGACACTTGTGACTGAGCCCACCCCAAAACCCCACCTAAGTTAGACCTAGAGTCTAGGCCTCCTAGACGTCTAGAACATCGAGAAAGAAAGCGATGTCCTTTGACTTTACAAGGTTCAGATCGCCTTCTTTCGTCTCGCCAAAACGGTATTTGGTATGGACTATTTCCTGATTTAAAAAAAAATCTTTCATGGCTATATTGAGAATTGAATTCTCCTCTCACCGTTAAAAATTGACAAAAATAAACGGTTCTACAGTCGACTCCATTCCTGCAATGTTGACAGTTACAGTTGACTTTTGACACTTGACTATTGACAGTTGACCCTTCTGTATCTTCGTTACAATTTACATTCACTTTTTGTTTATTTCTTATTTTGGTGATTGCAATGACTGAGTTAAATTGTAAATAAATCGAATGTTACTGAATACTTATTTAAAGGGGAATAACTAAAATTTTGTCTGTTGTCTGCTGGCTGCTGAAGAAACGAGTCAAGAGAGGCTCGACGACGATTAAACCATTAGGCTTAGGTAGTTATCTACAATTACAAGCCGATTCGTGTTGAGACCAAGATAAGGAGAAGCAGCAGGTAAGTGGAAAACTTTCCCGTGTGCTCGGATGGATATATTAAAACCGATGTATGTTTCACACTTTTTACTTCTTGGGAACTCCAAAGGTTTCGCCAGACCACTCGTGTCTATTTTGAAAATTAATGTAAAGTTTTATCATTTGTATTTTAATTAATTAACGTTTTTTAAAACTTTGTATGGACTTGACCCGGGTATTGTCTTTCAGCGCCCGCCTCTGCTCTATATTCAATGTCAAATTAAACACTAGAATTGGCCAGGGAATTGGATCAAGTTCAAGGTCAAGTCATTGAACATCAAATTTAGATCGGTGGAAACATGCGAGAGTTAAGTCGATGCAAAATCTCGCCAATCAAGATAAATTTTCCACAGGAGGACAATTTCACCTCGTACTTTTCTTCAATTTTGAGTGAAATTTAATAACCTTGGCCTTGATGATGATGGGAGCTGCGAGATTTGGTTAGTCACCCCTTCCTCACCCCCCCCCCCCCAGCCGCTACAGCTGCTGCTGCTACATTACTATTTAAATGATGGTGATGATGATGATGATGATGATGATGATATTAATTATAACAATAATAATGATAATAATAATAATGATCATGATGATGAAAACGATAATATAATAATAATAATAATAATAATAATAATAATAATAATAATAATAATAATAATAATAATAATAATAATAATAATAATAAATTAATAATAATAATAATAATAATAATAATAATAATAATAATAATAATAATAATAATAATAATAATCATAATAATCATAATAAAAATAATAATGATATAATGGTGATGATGATAATCATAAGTAATATCCACCACCACTAATATCATCCTCATCATCATCATCAATATCATTATCATCAACATCACCATCATCATCAACATCATCATCATCATCATCATCATCATCATCATCATCATCACCATAATCATTACTAACAGCAGGTTATCAGCAACATTATTCTCTAAAATGCATTATCACCACTTCCAAAATGAGTATAATTACCATCACCGTCTTCTTCCTCTTTCTCCTCCTTTCTTCATCTCCCTTTCCCCCTCTATCATTTCCCTCCCTGTTATCAACTCCACCTATGTTAGTACCAAGATAGATTTAGCCGTTCAGCTATATCAACGATGGTTATTTACCCCATAAGTCATGAGTGCTGGGTGGGCTGTACGGGAGGGTATTGATTTTCCAATACTTTCTGATTATAAACTAAACAAAGCCAGAGTACTGACTTGTCTCAGCAGTTAACGAGTCATTCTTATCACTATAAACAAGCAGCATGAATCTATTGGGTGTAGGATTTTTGCAGGTTTTGAAATATTATGGCTGTAGTGTGATATAATGTAGTTTATAAACGAAATATATATACTATAATAAAGTAAAACACAATGTATAAACCTTTATAATATGATACGATTATTTCCAATGCACAAAACAAAGCTCATTTTCTCTCTCTCTCTCTCTCTCTCTCTCTCTCTCTCTCTCTCTCTCTCTCTCTCTCTCTCTCTCTCTCTCTCTCTCTCTCTCTCTCTCTCCACCCCCTTCCATATCTCTTCCCCCATCATTCTACCGTACATTTTTCTATATATAAAATGGGCAACACACATGATAATTTAAAGGAATAGTAAGACCATAGTATTTGGGATCTCATTTTTCCACTTTGTTTTAAATTTTGGTGAAGGACTATCTATTTTTCAAATTCAGATGACTGTTTCCCTTACACGAAAAGAGGTCGTCTAAATTAGATATAAAGAAAATAGACAAAGCAAGATGGCAGAGGTATGGAATCAGAATGATCAAAAGTTTTTTTTTTCTTTTGTTGTATTTTTTTTCTTTTGTATTTTTCTCTTTTATCATATAAAGGTAAAATGAAATTGCTTGAAACTAACATTAAATTAATCTTTTGAAAGGGTTTTAACTCACTCAATCCTAGAGACTTTTGCTGTTTTTTTGCACATAGTTAGTTTTATTCCACTATCAGTAACATGAAAAAAATAAAAACATTAGCTTTGATACTATGCCTATAATTTTTTCAGAAAAATGTAATAAATAGGCATGGGTGTAAAAGTAACTCAGGTACACTACAGGTATAGTGGGTGTTAGGGGTTGAGTGAGTTAATGAGATGCTTTTAAAAATTTTTATTTTTAATTTTTATCACCTCTTGTATTCCTTTGCGACAATACTGAACTCCCCCGTGGTGAAATAATTGATGATAACATAAAGTTGATTTTCAGCTCAAATAAATTAGGTTGATCTATCGGGAACAGGAGGACAATCAAACAATCAATTCTTAGATACTATATGATAACAACTTGTGACAACTCATTTAGCAACTAATATTTTTAATAGATGGTTTTAACAACAATACCATATATGTAGACATAGAGGCGACTGTCCCAGAAAGAAGCGAATTTTCGTCATATATTGTCAAATAACCAAAATGATCAAGTAAGAAGAAAAGAAATAGCAACAGTCTGCGAACAGACCTCTCTCTATATATAAATATATCTGCAGTGAGACCCATAGCCATGAAAAAAAGTGGGAATTGCTATTGAGTAAGGGCTCGCATATCATAGAATCTCAATGGTCAAACCTATGGGTGGCCTATTACATACAAATCTACTCATGTATTAATTTCTTTTAAGATTACATGACCACGATAAATTTTACTTTTTGTCCCCTTCCCTTTCCAAAACAACCGCTATCCCTATACAATGTTGATGAGAAAAATTAGACAGTAGCGCTTGCAATATAATTTTATTTAATTGAAATACTTTGTCACTGGAATAATCTTGAAAGAAAAGTGCTGTTCAAATTTTGGTTGGTTGCTTAATATTCTGATCTTCTCTTTAATAGGGAAACAAGTTATGGGGAGGTCGCTTTACGGGTTCACTGGATCCTGTGATGGAGAAATTGAATGCATCTATTCACTACGATAAACGACTATGGAAAGCTGACATTAAGGTAAAGGAATGTTCCAGAATCTCACAGGCAATTTTTAAGTACACATATTACAATCTCAACATTTCGAAATATATTATTAAATTCATTTTTTTAGTCCATTTGTTCAAGCGACCACCTGTTTTATTGGTCAGTTTGTCTATTCCTCTCCACAATTAATATATTTTGTAGTTCAAAGTTTGATGTGGAGATATGTGGTTATGTACAGAAATATAAAAGACTGATTATTCTCTTTACTCGTTATCTTTTATTTCTAGTCACATTTGACTCTGTTTACCTCTTTGCTTCCTGAAAATAATCCCATGTTCTCTTATTTATCTTTTGATCATTTTCTGTGACGAAGTGATTATTCTTTTTCATCAGATCTCATGGGGAAACGATCTGATTACTATCACTTTTGTGGAATCCATGAAGTGGATTCACCTAAGTTTGCATTGTCCTCTGTCCATAAATTGATTACACTTGTTATATTCTACCACAGAACCTAGATATAATTGGTTAATATGGCCTGGTGGTGGTTCTTGGGCTTTTATGTATTATTATTATCCAAAAATTCACATACAGGGGTTGGATTGTGATAACCAGATTTATTTAAAAGCATTTTTAATTGATTCTCAAGAGGAAATTTCTTTTGAATGATGAGAACCATTATGTGTCCCCATTAGAAAAGTGTTCCCATGAGTAGGATGAAATGACTCGCTCAAGGCCACAAAGCATAGTGGATGAGACCCAAACTAGGTAGTTTTTTTTATTCCGAGGTGAAACTATACTGCTGAGCCATGCTGCCACAGTTTAACATAATCGGGTGAATTGGAATGTGTATAAAATGGTAATTAAAAAATATTTTTAGTAGCTAAATTTGTTATAGTGTTGGGATTGATTGGTTTTTTTTTTGTAGCTAAAGTAGTCACAGTGTTGGGTTAGATCGGTTTTAGTAGCTAAATTTGTCTTGGTGTTGGGATAGATAGGTTTTGACTCATGAAACTGACTTTTTTTTCAATTCAATTCAATTTAAATATTTATTTATTGTCGGCATTTAAAAAATGTTTCATAGATAATGTAGTCAGGCTAATAGAGCCTTTGACCGACATATAGATATAGATATAGATATAGATATGTTATTCCTAATCACAGGAATGAAGAGTTGGTGAAACCGAATTCAGTTTAGCAATGACGGAAAGTGTTGACATCAAGAGAGAGGTTATGGGTCAAATTAGTAAATAGCTTCTTTCCTTTTGGTCTATCCAAAGGATGAGAGAAGTTGACAGCTTTATATCCTTCACATTGTGTATTTCAGGGCAGTCTTGCATATGTTCAAGTACTTGAGAAAACTGGGCTTGTCACAAAAGATGAAATGGATGCTATATCTACGGGGCTTCAGAAGGTGAAAATTAAATAATATATGCATAATCTATAATCATACTTTCATCATCCTAACAACCGTTGCCACAGTAATGAGAGTCTTCATCATCATCATCATCATCATCATCATTATCATCATCATCATCATCATCATCGTCATTATCATTGTCATAATTGTCACACTTATTATTATTATCAATAAGATCTCTTAATTTTGAATTGTTTTAAACCCATACCTAATATAGGTATACAGTGAATGGGAAACAGGAGATTTTGAAATCAAGCCTACTGACGAAGATATCCACACTGCAAATGAAAGACGCCTCAAGGTATAGCGGATATTGTGCTAAAGATATGCTCAAGTTTTATTATTATTATCATCATCATCATCATCATCATTATCATCATCATCATCATCATCATCATAATCATCATCATCTTCATCATCATCATCGTCGTCGTCGTCGTTATTACTATTATTATTATTAATAATATTCTTCTTCTTCTTCTTCTTCTTCTTCTTCTTCTTCTTCTTCTTCTTCTTCTTCTTCTTCTTCTTCTTCTTCTTCTTCTTCTTTTCTTCTTCTTCTTTTTTTCTTCTTCTTCTTCTTCTTCTTCTTCTTCTTCTTCTTCTTCTTCTTCTTCTTCTTTCTTCTTCTTCTTCTTCTTCTTCTTCTTCTTCTTCTTCTTCTCTTCTTCTCTTCTTCTTCTTCTTCTTCTTCTTCTTCTTCTTCTTCTTCTTCTTCTTCTTCTTCTTCTTCTTCATCTTCTTCTTCTTCTTCTCCTTATTATTATTATTATTATTATTATTATTATTATTATTATTATTATTATTATTATTATTATTATTATTATTATCTTTATTATTATTTTAACTATTATTTATATTATTGTTATTATGTTATACTTTATATCATTTCTAGGAGTTCATAGGACCTGTAGGTGGCAAACTCCATACTGGTCGAAGTCGCAATGATCAGGTAGCGACAGACATGAGGCTTTGGCTTCTTGATTCAGGGAAACAACTGAAGGACCATATTGTGGATATTTTAAAAGTCATAGTCCAAAGGGCTGAAAAGTGAGTGGATGACATATTCACTGAAATTAGTTCGTTTTGTAAAAAAATATATGAGCTCTGTTGCTTTTACGTTATCTATTCTTAAAAAGAAATAAGGTTGGGGGTTAACGGTGTTCCATACATCCAATGTTAAATTTTTGCTAAAGAGCCCAGAATTACTAGTAAATCTAAAAAGTTATAAGACTATTTTTTACAGATTATTGAAAAAAAAAGAAAAGAAAAGAAAAAGAAACGAACAATATTTTTCTTTCACAATGATGAAGCTATGTTGAGAATGGTTTAATTGTTTTGATATTATTGAATATTAATTTAGGAGGATTATAAATGTAGCTATCAGCGATAAGAACAAAACAACATTGATAATTCCTCCCTCTTTGTAAAATGTTCAATGAGGTGTTAAAAATGGAATAATTAGATTTTAACAGCTTTAAAATTTATTCTAGTTTCTGTAGCATGCTGTAGATAGTAAGAACTATTTTCTACCCTTTGAATAGGATAATGATCAATGCAAGTAACTTTCTGCCATACCTGACAGACCCAGCTACCCAGTCACTGCTTCTTGTCCTCTTGGGGGTCAGAAAAGACATGAACTGAATCTGGGACTGATACTGGTTCCTTTGTCTCTGAGTCAAGTGTTCTATTAGCTGAGCCACTGGGACTCAAGGTTACAGAAGCTGATCTCTATCCGGATTTGAAATGGCTATGTTTGATTATGAGTTGTCTACTCTAACAACTGAACTATTGGGACCCAAAATTACAAACAAAGCTAACGATTTTTTCTTTTCTTCCCTGCCATGTCAGTATTGACATTTATGGCTCTATGGTCTTTTGGTATGGGGCAGCGCAAAGTTTAGTTTTTGGAAAAATCTCTTGACTCACAATTTCTCACCGCCCTCTGGTGTTAAATAAGTACCTGGCTTGTAATAGTGTTGCATCTGTCAAAAGAAAAAAGTGTAATAGCATCATTTCTTGTCCTGTGTGTTCAGTGTTGCTGTGGCTTTAAATACTTTGTAAAGAACTTTAAGCATATTTACTGGTTGGATATTGTGCTATATAATAGCTCGCTTTTCATTTTTTTAAAATTGAGACATGGCTTGTAAAGAAAATGTTTTTGAATGTCTAATAGGGAGATAGATATTCTAATGCCTGGATACACTCATTTACAAAGAGCCCAGCCAATTAGATGGAGCCACTGGCTATTGAGGTGAGTGCCAGTTGGAAATTTTACATTAATCATTTCCTCATCTTAAGTGCCATAACGTTAAGCAAAGGTTGGTAGGAAAACGCCTGAAACCTGGGATTGTAATTGTAAAAAGATAACATGAAATGCTTGTAACAAAAAATATGATATATTTGACTAAAGGTTATTCATTTTTACCCTTTTCGTATTTATATGTTATGACAAACTGTATCATATTTGATAATCTATACATATATTTCTGTGTTCAATTGCCTTAGCATGTAAAGCATTAGCACTATTAAAACAATATATATATATATTAAGTTTCTGCATCAAAATATTAAGATATGAACCTATTGTGTTTTAATAGTGTTGTGTGCATACATTGATTAAACATTTGTGCATATCAATAATGAATTGATTAGGAATTATTTACTTTTGTTTTCATTCCAGGATCTTTTACGTTAAAAAATGGTCAGTAAAAAAAAAGAAAAGTACAACAAATCTGTGGTTAAGTCAGTTAATGCCCTCACCCATTTATAAAGCTTAGGAATGTAGAGTTAAAGAGAAGCTTTGCTTGAAATGAAGAACAATATCAAAGTATACAGATGAAAACGTGAATGTGAGGATGTTTTTCAAAAACTATTTCCATCCCTAGCTATGCCTCCATGCTCCAGAGAGATGTACAAAGACTAGATCAACTTTTGGAGAGGGTATCAACTCTTGTTTTAGGAAGGTAAATGCTTTATTTCTTCTCTTTATTCCCTCTTCTTTATTATCCAGAATTGCTTGTACTTTGTTGCTTGATATTAGATATTTTGATCATGAGTAAGACTCTCGGGGCAAAACATATTTTTTTTCTTTTTAATAAGGTATTTCCTAGTAAAGGTGTATGAATCTAAATGAAAAACGACTCAAATGCTAGTAAGCAAATTAGATGATGATAATTTGAACAGATTGGAATATTGTGGTTTGTCAGGTTCAGACATTGAGAACCATTGATTTTTTTCCCCTTAATATTTTCCTTCTTTGTTTCTATGAGAGACTAAAGCTGATAGATATATGTAGTTTATTTCATATGTCAGTCGTCACCAATTTTTTTTTCAGTGGGGCTTTGGCTGGAAATCCTTTTCCAATCGATAGAGGTTTTCTCAAAGAAGGTAAGAGTGCGGCTATGTGGTCTAGTGGTATGACACTCGTTTTCGGATCGGAAGGTCCTGGGTTTGAGCCTCGCTCGGCGCATAGTTGAGTCCTTGGAAAAGACTCTTTACTCACATTTTCTCATCGTACTCAGGTGTAAAATGAGTACCTGGCCGGTAACAGCGTTGTCTTTGTCCGAAAAATTGTAATATTGCCTAACAGGCATCATGTCTCGTCCTACATGTTAAATGTTGCTGTTGACCAGGCACCCCTTGTAAAGCGCATTGAGCACGTTAAGTGGATATTGCGCTATATAAAAGCTCAATTTAAGAGAAAAAAAATTCAATCTATTAATTGTAATTGATTTATAGACAAAATTCATATAGATATTTTTCTTTTTTAATTTTCATTTTGATTCAATTCAATTCAATTCAATGCAAATATTTGTTTATTGTCTGCATTAAAAAAATGTTTCATTAATAATTTAGTTAGGCTAATAGAGGCCTTTGACCGATTTCTGCTTTGATTTTATTTATCACATAATTTTGATAGATGGGTGGAATTATTACTAACAAATAATCAATAATTTAATAAACTGTTTAATTTATTTTTTTAGAGCTACAGATGACAGCGATATCCACTAATAGTTTAGATGCTGTCAGCGACAGGGACTTTGTCGGTAGGTTTATTATGCTTTTTAATAATAGTAGTTCTAAAAATGTGGATTTATGTGCTTGGATGTTGGAATATGTGCTTTACTGTCAAAGACTTTGGAATTTGAATAGACTTTGTCTTGATAATTTTCAATTTGTTACAAGATACTTAATTTGGAAAGTAGAGGCTTTGTGCAAAGCAAGTAAGAATCATACATAACCTCATAGTTGTGCGTTTGTCTATGAGTGCAAGTGTAAATATGTTGTATGCCTTACGATGATTATTTATAAAAGCTTACAATGTACATATTATGTCATTAAGATATTTTGTGTCAAATCTCTATTATTTTTATTATTATTATTATTATTATTATTATTATTATTATTATTATTATTATTATTATTATTATTATTATTATTATTATTATTATTATTATTATTATTAGTATTATTATATATTATAATTATTATTATTATTTTATTATTATTATTATTATTATTATTATTATTATTATTATTATTATTATTATTATTATTATTATTATTATTATTATCATTAGTGACAATACAATTATAGTGAGAACAAGGGTACAAAGGTGCAACTGTATCTAACCACCAAAATGTGTTCGAAGTAGATACAGGGACAGTTGACAATTTTATTTCAGCTAGGACCTGTTAGAAGATTGGCAAACCACAACTCTGTAATGCCAACATCGAGTCTCAATGTGCATCTTTCTAAACCTTTGAATAAATATTTTTCATCTTCCAATTCCCTTAGTTGAGTTTCTGTTTTGGGCTTCTCTTCTTGGTGTCCACTTGAGTCGATGGGCTGAAGACCTCATCCTGTATTCATCAAAGGAATTTGCGTTTGTGTCTCTCTCGGATGCCTACAGGTATCGTAAACAAAGGACCTTAAACCAATCTCGTATTCATATACCCTTAGGCTTTTTTGAATCACTTATTGTCTGTTTTAGGTAAATACTGGGAAAAGTTATGGTTGATAAACATTAAATATTGCTGTTTATGGATTAATTTAAGCTGCTGGACCTCTATAGATGTTCTTGAAGGAGAATATAGATAAATGATTGTAATAGATTTTGTTTTTAATGGAGAGACCTTGTTTTTATCAAACAATATGTCAATCTTGCAAAGTGTATGTTATAGAGAATAACCAATTCTATGAGTTGTCCTTATTTCACATGGCAATGGATCGCATATTGATAATGACTTAATAGGATGATGCTTAAAGATCATGGAAGTAATCATTTTTGACTAAATAGAACATTTTTTGTCACAGTACGGGCAGCAGTCTGATGCCTCAGAAGAAAAACAGTGATAGCTTGGAATTGATGAGAGGAAAAGCTGGTCGGCTATATGGGAATGTGAGTTTTTTTGAAAAATCATTCCTTAAATTTTGAAGAAAAAAAAAACAGAAAGAAAAAAGACAGAGAAAATTATCCTTTGACTGTTCATCAAACTTGAATCACCTTCCAGTTCTAAGCCCTCATTACCTTTATTTTGCAAAACAGTCAATAAATGCGCAAACCTAAATAATATGATCTATTACTTCTAACTTCAAACCATCCTAACCCCTCCACCATTTATCTGTTTATACCCCACTTTAACTTTAAAGGACATCTAGCTAAAATGACACATTAGGTTGTCCTCCAAGACAAAATCACTGGGTTTTGGAAAGCTTTCATTTGACTTTAGTCTGAGTCCTTGTTTCGATTTCAGGCAGTTCAGGCAACCATCCCATTATTCTCAATTTTATAAGTACTTACCTCTTTATTTCAATTTTAGATCTTAGTCCTTCCATTGCCCTTTATTACATAATGCTGCTCTGAAGTGCTGCTCTTCTCACAACAAAGTCTTTGCTGACACCCTCTTCAAGATTCTTAGGTTTGATCATGTTCTTTTCCAGTTGCTTTCCATTTTAAGGCTTTCTTGAAAGTTTTTCGTTTTTCATTCCCGACACATGTATAAGTGCTATAAGGCTCCATGTTCCACTATATTATTTTATTGTCTCCTCAGTGTACAACCATGATGATTGCCTTGAAAGGAATACCCAGTACTTACAATAAAGACATGCAGGTAAAATATAAATTAAAGGGCATAACAACATTTGACATCCTCTTTGTAATTTATATGTATACATTGTCGCCATAGATTCTCAACTTTGTGTTTATACATTTTGATGCATGCCACGTCTGTAAACGAATTTCCATTTAATTTAATGAATAAAGTATATTATTATTATTATTATTATTATTATTATTATTATTATTATTATTATTATTATTATTATTATTATTATTATAATTATTATTATTATTATTACTACTACTATTATTATTATTATTATTATTATTATTATTATTATTATTATTATTATTATTATTATTATTATTATTATTATTATTATTATTATTATTATTATATTATTATTATTATTACATGAATTTCTTTTTCAACGACACTTTTGATTTTCCTCCTCATATGAAAGGGATTCCTTGTAGGATAGACTGATAAAAAAATACAATGAGACTCCGATTGTCAGGTGTCAGGTGAAAAAAGACTATGCTATGGAATAACATTAGTTTGTTTCGAAGAGGTAAAGTAAGTGTATATATAGTATGCACTTGGCTAATAAGTTCACAACATTGCCATCCGGAAGTATAATGGACCAACACACAAAATGCTGTGTAACCATGAACTTTTATAGTCCAGATAAAACAGTTCAGTGAGTATTACTCATAAACACAGATGGCAAAAAAACGATAACAAAGGCCCGAGTGACGTCAACTTCGAACTATCTATACCAGGTTTAAACGATATGTCATATGGAGATAGATTAGATTGAAAAAAAAAAACTTTAAATAACTACAAACACTTAAATAAAATTGTCCATGGTCTACATAACATTGATTATAAACTTCTGTTTAAATGTTCTTTGATTGCGTTTACACGAGGTGATGACTTTTAAATATATTTATCACCAAATGTTCTATCTGTATTCAACAGAATTGATTTATCCAATGTACTATCAGTGCATGGAATGAACTTGATTTTAATACCAAAAATTTGTAAACAATAAATATTTTCAAATATGCTGTTGATGCCTGAAGATTTGTTTTTCTTTATTTTTATGCTGTCTATGATCAACAAGTCCATAATGAAAACTTATTCCCCTTCACTCACTTGACCTTTTGTTTGTATATATACTGAGGTAGAATATTGTCGTTTCTATTTAATACTGATGGTATTTATAGATATTTTATTTTTATCATTATTTCTTTTGTAGGAAGACAAGGAGGCAATGTTTGATAGTTTTGATACTCTTAATGATATTCTTCAAGTAGCCAGTGGCGTTGTTTCTACTTTGAAGGTAAGGTTAAATACTGAGTCATATTCTCATTTTTGTTAGAGCCGGGATCTTATTTTATGTTGTATTGAAAAAAATTGGATCATTGATATTTGATAAACATACTTGTCCACGTTTTCTTTTTTATTCATTTATTCATTCATTCAATCATTTGTTCTTGTTATCATCAATATCATCATCATCATCATCATCATCATCAGCATCATCATCATCATCATCATCATTATCTCCTTGATTTAAAATTTATTTGAAAGGACTAAGTTAAAAGGAAGCTCTTTTTAACAATTTTTAATTAATAACCACAAAGAAGTGGCTATTGAAATATTTCCATTTTCCATATAAAGTGTGTGATACCATACTGATATTCTGATATTGTTTTAGATTAATGAACAGTCGATGGTGGCAGCTTTGAGTCCAGACATGTTGGCTACGGACATTGCTTACTACTTGGTAAAGAAAGGGGTACGTTTGTTTATACATTCCTTAATTAATTGATGATATTTTAAAAATTGGGAATGCTCTTTCCATAATAATATATTATGTAACTAGGTTCTCAATATAACATTTGTTTTGTAAACTCTTTTGACCGAGATCCTAATTCTGTGATAGTGTGGGCCTGAGATGCACATTCCTCCCACCAAATCCAAGCATCAGTAACACACTTTATAGTCACCTGGAACAACTACAAAAGACACCTAACTTCTACGTCATGGCACAAGACCGAAGGGCTAGAGTTCAGGTGGTCGCTGGTTCGGATAAGTAAGTAAGTAAGTGAAAGTGTGGGAATTCTGTGCTTTTCAGACTGGATATATTCCTCTGTGATCTACTTGTAACTTCTTTTAACTCATTCCATTTTTTTTTTTGGTAGTTGCTTGTGATCTAAATCTTTTACTTTTCCACCATCTTCCATTTTAATTTTAATGGCACTGAATTGACCTCTAAGTGTTGCAAGCACCCTATAAATCTATAAAGATGACCCCAAAATAATACTGGATGAAAACCGTCACATTTACAGAGCTGCCTACTTGAAATTTCAAAAATTCGTAGTTTTCAAGGGAAAAAAAGACAAAGTCACTGTAAATAGCTTTAGAAATAAATAATTTGCCCTCAGCTTGATTAAAAAATGCTCCAAAGTCCTGACAATATAGGTACTAAGGAACTAAACTATCCTTTTCAACAAGATTTATTGAGTCAAAGAGGCTATTGTTGTTTTGTAACTGGAGCCAAAAATTGGTTTTCTACGAATTTTTCGTAGTACTAGGCAGGCCTGCATTTGTACAATTGTATCTTTAAAATAATGTGGAGTTTTCATCGAATGTATAGCTGTCTTGTGGAGAATCAAACACTATTCATTATATGTTTGATGTAACTCAGATTCAGAGTGGCTTCTTTGAATTAGGATTAATTCTAGAGAATAAAGAAATAGAGCCTATCTGTGAGTTCTCATTTACTTGATATTATAATGAACCACATATAAAGAGTAGATCCAGGCCTTATAATAATTTGCTTATTTCAGCTTCCTTTTCGTGACGCCCATGGGGTTGCTGGCCAGTGTGTGGCAAAGGGAGAAGAGCGAGGAGTTCCAGTTTCAAAATTGTCTCATGCTGACCTGCAAGGAATCAAGTAAGAAGTCCTCACTAGACTGATATTTTCTCCCATAGTGGGCAGGGGGGGGGGGGTGGAGGTACTATCCCCTTATATCTGTTTTCCATTCCAACATGCTTTCTGTCTTTGTCTTGGAATGAGATTACTTGGTTTTGTCCTGGCCCTGGCCGGAGTCCTAGCTGGGAGGGAAACAGTCAAACACATAGTTATTGTTTTGGGAGATGATATTTTTTTTCCTTGTAAATCTGTTATGTATTATTATATTTGTTATTTTGAATGTTTAATGTAAGCATTTGAGTGTATTCCTCTATGTTGGATTTTGTGTTTGTGTCCGGATGAGACTTATAGGTGATCTCAAACTAAGTACATTGGTGGTATGCTTTTGGAATCTACATCTGATCCCTATTTGTTCCCAGTTCCCTTATGTCATACTTTTTCTTGGGTGCTTTAATTGTAATTCTAGAACTTTTTACTATCCCATTTTCTTCCTTTTTACTGGCGCTGATATAACCTAAATGTGTTGCAAGCGCCGTAAAACCCTTAAAAACAAACAAAACAGACTGATATTTTCTGATTCACATCCTCTTCCACAGTCTTGCCACACGCTGAACAAAAATAACAACATATTTTTTTTCAATTTGGCAAGATTTTTTTTACTTCAGTTATTGATAGATTAAGATGACCCCATCAATTCAAAAAGTCTAAACTTTAGACTTCTTTGAAGTGTCAAGTTTGAGACTTGCCATAGCTATGCCCATTTTTTGTCTTTTTGCCATCGAGATGACAGTGACACAATATTTTCTTCCATTCCCATCCTCTGTCAGTAAATGAATAAAAATGAATTATTTCCACTGATTCACAGCAGGCCAGATGGAACCACTTTCCAATTTTATACAGTGCAAGTTGCCCATAAGGTGTTCTTTTTGAACTTGCACTCTTACTAAACCCATTACTTTCTTTAAACTGGTACCTATGCACACCTGAGTCATATGGGGGTATGTGTATAATAATGGGTCCTGAGACTTGCTATCAGTGCCACCCATCTGATCACTGACCATAATCAGAAGTGATGACTTTCATATGGAGCACGACACTTTACCGGTTAACCGCAGACTGTTGTGTAAAGTTTAGACTGCCGTTTCTCGTGTCAAGTGATATACGGTGAAAACAATCACTGGGGTGACAGTGAAATGAATACATAATAATGATATGTATACAGTCAAATAAATACATTTAGATCATATAATTATAATGTAGATTGGTGGATAGACGAGGAAAGATAAATAAATAAAATGGTAAAGCATTATGTGGATGGTCGTCTGAGGAAAAGTGAACAAGAAATATATATATATATATATATATATATATATATATATATATATATATATATATATATATATATATATATATATATATATATATATTATATATATATATATATATATATATATATATACAGTAAAATTACTTTAAACCGAAAGAAGCTAAACCGAAAAATACCTTAAACCGCAAAGAATTTAATAAATTGTACTAGTTTCTTCATTATCTTTGTACTAATTCTTACGATGAACCGAAATACAAAGCAGGACTTTCTTTAAACCGAAACATCTTGAGAGCACCTTCCCTTTCTCTCTCTCTATTTTTCTTCAAAGATTCGGGAAGGAGGCCACACGTAATAATGCCCGGCGATATTAAACAAAGAGCGTAAGTATAAGATGAGGGTGGTGGGGGGTGGGGGTTAGGCAAACACTTCAATCACTGCCTAGGACTTCATTTACTCTCTATAGATGTCACTGATCACTGCACTTGGGCTTGGCCAACACCACAATCGCACAGACTGGAAAAGGAAGACAGCGGGTGACTGGCAGGCGAAAAATTAGGAAAGAGGGGGAGTTGGGGTGTAGAATCATGCAAGCGAGATGTTCTCGCTCGTGTGTTGATGCTTTGGAACTGACTGGATTTTCAACACGACAATTGACATGCCATTTCATTTCCACTTTGTTTAAATGGGGGAGGTTCGATGTAATTAGGCCTTTGAACCTAATGGCTTTTCAACAAAAGAGAGATGTGTAGTAGACAGCTTAGCACTTACATGCCTTTTCACTTTCCATTTCTACTTCACTTCACCTCTGAGTAGCTGCGTATCATTATCAATTATCGCACAAGAACTTTCGATCTTATTTTAGCTTTGCATTTTACTGAAAGATGTCTAAAAGAAAGCACGGTGCTTACACGTTGGAGTTTAAAATCAAAATACTATGTGAAGTCGATGAAAAATAAGTTGATCAAGACGGAGATATAATGTAAAATACACGGCATCCCGAACTCAACTCTTTCAACAATTTTTGATTTGAAAACGAAAACCCCCAAAAATATTTTTAAAACACACCCAAAGAAAAAAATAAAATAAAAAAAATAAAAAAATGTTAATGGTTACGAAGACGGCATTTATTCAACAACTCCATTTAATGGGAAACCCATGATACGATTAAATGAGCAAATTCCTTAAATAGTTACTACCCTTGAAAAACATTGCAAAACAGGAACTTGCTTTAAACCAAAATGTCTTTAAACCGAAATGGTTTAGAAGGTCCCCAAAATTTCGGTTTAAAGTAATTCTACTGTATATATATATATACATATATATATATATATATATATATATATATATATATATGTGTGATCATTCTTTCTCAATTTCCATAATGTTATCTTTTTAGTTCACTTTTCCTCTGCCGACCAGCCACAGATAGCTTTACCATTTTATTTATTTATCTATTTATTTGTTTATATATATATTTATATGTATATATATATATATATTATATATATATATATATATATATATATATATATATATATATATATATATATATATATATATATATATATATATATATATATATATATATATACATGTGTGTTTGACGTGGTGTTATCAGGTGATTCCGTTCCGTTGATTTTCAAACATGTTCTTATTTCTACTTTATCTTTACTGCTTCAGCTCATTGCTAGGAGAAGATATCGTAGAACTGTGGGATTATTCCAATTCTGTGGATCAATACAACGCACCTGGGGGAACTGGTAGGAAGAGTGTAGTAGACCAGATACAGTCTCTGAAGAATTGGATTAATAACATCCAGAAGACAGTTTAGAGCAAGTTGTCTATCCAATTTAGTATTTCAGATGGTGTCTAGTCTTCTTTATATGTTTGCCTTTAAATTTTTAAATTATCTGATTTCCCCAAGTATTAATCAAATACCTCAAAATTTATAATGTTGTAAAATATGAAAATATTTCTGACCAGTCGTCATTTCTAATTCAGTTCAAATTTTGGTTAGGCAACACCTCGTAATTCATTCAGTAAAAAGATAAACATTACTTTTTGGAATGAAAGGTATGATTATAACCAATAAGGATTTGATAGACCACAACATGTACCTTGAATTTAGGATCGGTTTGTCTTTATTTTGACAGAAGTCATTGTTTTTTTTTCTCTCCACATAATACGCTTAGAACATATCAGTTTTTCCATGCATCGTATTACTTTTTTTTTGCCTTATCATATTGGTACAAACATTAATCTAAAGCTAAAAATTAGTGCAGCTTTAACATATATGTAACACGTGCAATCTATTTGCTGGGAGAATTGACAGTGAGAAACAATTTCATATTTTTAACCTTTATTTATGTTATTGAGTAATTCTGTCTTTTGCTCATATTGTACTTGTGATGTAAGACAATTTTGCAAAATGTTTGGACAGCAAAGTGACTTAGCGATCAGCAACATTTAAAATGTCTTTAAACTATCTGTTATCAGATCGTGTATTGATGCTCCTCAAAACTGATACCAGTACATGCTACTGTAGTGTGTCACCAATCTTTTAGAGACAAAAGAGGGCGGGGCTTTGCAGTATGGGTTTGTGATGTCATCTGTGACTATTAAATAGGAGGCGAGGGGGCTGGGTATAATCTTGATAACTGGTAGATAATGACAGTTGTAAAGCGAGACTGACCTATATCCTTTGTTTTGGGATTGAAAACTGTGCAATATGAGCAAGGGGTTTTGTGAGAGCTTATTGTTTCTCATCACTGCTAATCTCCTTGACTCTATAAATGTTGTGAATAAAAGAGTGAAAGTGAATCCAATCTGAATAAGATGTCGGCTTGCATCAAAGCTACTTTTGTTTGT